>NW_024884711.1:16303602-16306102 GCF_019232065.1 Centrocercus urophasianus
TTTTTTTTTTTTTTTTTTTTTTTTTTTTTTTTTTTTTTTGGGTTAATGATATGAAAAGAGATAATGCAGTTTTAGGAAAAAAAAAAAAAAAAAAACAACAGGCAGAGTCCAGCCAGAGCCTCTCTCGGGTCTTGCCCATCGGTGGGGCAGTGTGCACCAGGCTTGTGCTTTCGGGGGGGAGCTGCAAGGGCTTCACTAGGGACTAGGACTTAAAGAGGAAGCCCATCAAATATTTACTGTTACTGTATGTGATAATGAGTTTTTTGCATATCTATATGCAGTACACACACCCCCATATAAATGCGGCACACACATGCATATATGCAATGTGTCTGAGTTATGAGAGCTGTGGGAGTGATTGCCTGGAATTGTCTGCCCATTATAAATTAAATATGACAGTTCTACATCTGCATTAATGTTATTACTTTTTCTAAGCCTCTTCTTTATCAGATGCAGATATTGGTCTCACAGACTGTGAATATAGGTCACGTTCTTCTCTCTTTATTCTTCCCTCAGCTGAATGGCTACAGAGGAAGTTTCATCTCTTCCTTGTTTCAGGCTGTTTAGGGTTTACCTCATTCTACAAGCTAGTTCTTACATTTGCTAAAATTGGCACAACTCCCTCCTTCCTACAGCATTTGATCTGAAAAGGCAATAGTTACCTGCCCCATCCAGACAATATGAACACCCCACAGTTGCATCAGATGCATTTCCCCTTTGTTTATCAGTCCTGCATTGAGAAGAACTCTCCTGAATAAGTTTATACTTCTCTCGGTTGATTTTTCTGAGGTCATCTTATG
This sequence comes from Centrocercus urophasianus, assembly GCF_019232065.1. Taxonomy (NCBI): domain Eukaryota; kingdom Metazoa; phylum Chordata; class Aves; order Galliformes; family Phasianidae; genus Centrocercus; species Centrocercus urophasianus. The sequence continues at coordinate 16,304,403 of NW_024884711.1, forward strand.
TAAAAAGTTGTTATTAGTATGTGATTTGATCAGAGACAAAAAATATCATGAGAGGAAAACAATGCCCTCGTGGTATGCTATCCAAGGGTTCAGGATGAGCTAATTATTATAGAGCTCTTTGGAGAGAAAAGAGCCTCACCATTAGCCTATTGAAGAAGTTAGAGCAGTTCTTAAAAACAAATGAACATCTGTAACAAGAAGTTCAAATGGAAACACAAATTGATTTACTCGGTGTTTTGCCATTTATATGGTCAGAGAGACAGCTCAGGACAGAGCCAGTTAACAGACTGAGGTTAGAAATTAAGAGGACATGACTTAACTTTCCATAGCAGCATGTTTAGACAGGAAGAAAAAGATGTGGTTTGTGTTTAGTGAGCAGCTAGTGAAATGAAATACATTATGTATATGTGCTAGTACACCCTGATTCCCTGCCTCACTCAATTTTCTGCTAAGACACCATAAAGCTGAGTTACTGGCCAGCTGCAACCAACTGTGCTGCTCTTTAAATATTATTATACTGTTCTAGACAAGTAGGTAAAAAAAGCCCAACATGAGCACTGCCTAGCATGAGTTCATCAAGGCAGAGTCTGAGAGCCAAAGACTTCAGCTGGGTCAAGACCTTGGCCACTGCCTCGTACTCCCAAAGCTCTACAGGGACACATGGTTTTCAAGAATCATTTCTCACACATTAAACCATCACATGGTCAACCACAGGTCAAGAGGCGTGGTACACCACCAGCTGACATCCAAAACTGTGGTCTCTTCTCCAGGTTCATCGCACCATCCACCACTGGGTGGAAGGCTGCAGTGCTCTGCTACTTGGGTATGCCTGGTCTGAGGTAGGACACCTCTGTAACATTCTGCATGAAACACAGGATGTAGATTATCATGTTGAAAAGGCTGAAGGAGAAGCAGCATGTTGCATGAGTCTCTCACTCAAGGTTACATGCTTGGGAGAAGAAGTTGGCTTCAGTGGCACAATGATTTCATTTGAACAGATCAAGCACCTGCATCAGCTTAAAGACTTTCAGAAAACAGCGCCAGTCTTTCTCAGAATGTTGTTGTCCACTCACTGACCAACTTCTGCTGAATTGACTAGGTGGGCTCCTGATTCAGAGACCTCCCAGCAGTGTGGTGTTTAGGAGCAGGTCCCCCAGCCACTGAAGTCACTCAAAGTTCCATCATGTATTTCCACAGAAATAGGTTCAGCCCTACATAACATAAATTCTGCCAAGTGAGGTTATCAAGTAACTTCGCCCCAGTACATCTATGTAGAAAACTACATTTTCATGTTCCTAAGGAAACAGCACAAAGCATCAGTTCACATGACTTGCTCGCTGGAAGCTACCACCTGTCCTGTGCTTGGTTACATGCAACACAAATATCCTAAAGGAAAAAGTGAATAGAATAACTTCAAGAATAATAACAGCAACCCTAAAGAGAGATGTACTTGTCTCCTGTGTTTTAAGAAATATGAAATTGTCTACACTCAGTCTGGCAGCCTTCCCACAGTGTGGGTTCTTTTTTTAATTCCCATCAAATTTTACTGCATTTGTATGATATGCAATTAATGAGCCATAGAATCATCGAAATTAGAAATGGAAAAGATGCATTAAGTCATCTAGTCCATCCCCTGACAGCGCAGGATTGTTCCCTACAGTGTATTTTTATATTTTCTAATGCTCTGTACAGTCCAGATT
>NW_024884711.1:16311102-16373692 GCF_019232065.1 Centrocercus urophasianus
GGGGTTCGACTAGATGATTTAAGAGGTCTTTTCCAATCTTTGTGATTCTAAGATTAAATGATTCTATGACAACTGAAACAGAAGAGCTTAAAACAATGTTAAAACAACAGCAGGTATTTCTGGTAGAGCTGTGCTGGAAGCATGCAACAGCCAGTAGACAGCACCAGTGGGCTAGTGGCCACTGGTGGCAAGAGGCAGAAGACCCCACTTATATCAGGGTCTGAGCTCAGGAGCTCCTGACTTACTCACATAGGAACATCATTCACCAGATGACTGACAGCACCTTGTCTCTCCATGAGTCAGCAGTTCCTGATCCCCACTACGTTTCTATTGGGTTACTTAAATTCTAATTTAGAAAAGTACAGGCTGCTACAACACCTTGACATTCAAGTCCTGCCTTATGTAACTGCACTAGTAAAAGACAAAAAAGGTCTTTGCGCTCGCAGTTAATTTGGCACAGAGAGGAGATGATTCCACCTCTCAGCAAAATAACTCCTTTGCCATTGTGAACTGCTTGTCCACCAGTAAGTTTAACTATTTTATTTACTCTAGCCAGGTCTTTGTAATGTTGATGACAGTGTTTTAAGAATGGTACATAAAGTCAATCTTATGCATAAGGACTGTAAACTTGTTTGTCCCTGTTGGAGTCAGCAGCTCATGATGATTTACTCCATGTGGGTAACATCAGCTGCAAAAGACTATAGGAATGGTCACCCAGAATTGCTTCTGGTGACAGAATAGGCTTTGATCAGAATATATTTCCTTTTGTCCTAGCTGCCAGAGCTGCAAACATGTGAAGTAGATGGAAACACTTGTGCCTAAAGAATTATTCCAATGCTTTTGCAGTCCGGTGCAAGGTAGTCTCTATCTCCATCTGTTCAATTGTTCCAAGAAAAAGTTGCTAGTCATTGATTGTTACTTCACATGAGTTTACAAAGTTCTCTGATCACTACGGTTACATGCCATTTGTGTCTTAACAGTGACGTGTGCAAATATGTGCTGATTTTTCAGCATAAACTCATGGTGAAGGAAGGATACTAAGCAGTGGACACACAAACCCTGCAATAGGAGGCTGTTCTGCTGTCTCAAAACCCAGCACTGTCATCTCATTCACACAGCATCTTTTCTTCAAACACAGCTTTTTACTATCCCTCCCTATGACAGAAACCAGATATTGCTCAAGCTCTGTGTAACCCGAAAAGTCAGTCTTTTGGGTGTTTAAACATCTCCCTACCTTATAATGCGACACGTCAAGATATTTACCCAGTTTTATTCCAGACCTGTATGTGAAGGTGTCATTCTTTATCAAATTTCACTGAAAAAAATAACCAAACATCTGTGTAGCAAACAAGGGAAATTAATTACTCCAGAGGCATCAGGGAAAAGAAAAAGATATTGTATAAATATCAAAATTAGTTCCAAAAATGTGTTATTGAAAAAAAGAATTGCCAACTGCAATAGGTGAGCAATGCCAGGAGAAAAAGTTAGGAGGCAAAACACACACAAGAGAAAAAGACAATAATCAATATATTAATATAAAACAATAATACAGCTGGTACAATAAAGTGATACCACGGGGAGACATGCAGTGCATCATTAGTATTCTGCTCTAATGAAGCCCACAACACGCAGTGTACATTAACTAGTGTAAAGTCTTCTCGGCACAGTGAATATTCCGCCACTTTACTGGCCCATTTATTTTAACTGAAAGAGAGATGATCCTGTTGCCAAGCCATCAGATGGTAAAAGGGATATATTTGATGGATAATAAAAAAGAGTCTGCCACTGCTTTGCAAAATATATTTCTAATTTAAATGCATGCGGTATACAACACTCGAGCCGTACCTGCAGAGAAAAATAAAGGTGAGGGTGGATGAGAGAGAATGCGAGGGGGGGAGGAGAGAGGGGGAAATATCATTTTAAATAAACAACAAAAAAAAAGTCACGGGCATCACTCACGTTTTTTTCCAACCTGTTCTTGCGATACAGATTGACAGCCCTTTTAATATGAAATAAATCAGCCAGGATAAGGAATGTCTTGGAGAACATACAGATTGAGCGCTGATTGACAGAGCTTCTCTGAAACCCATTCTGTTTGCACCGGGTTTTTTAGCAGCTAACTTGAAAGGATGTCAGGTGCTTTGAAATGTTTCAAGTGTTTTGAACCCAGCAAACAATCATAAAATGTGCTTATTGGTGCTCAGGCTGGAGCTGGGCTCGTGTGAAGACAATGCTGAGGAAGGCAAGCCAGGAAATGAAAGCCAAGCTCTTCTCTTCCATTCAGACACCAGGCAGTCACTGGGATTTTTGGACTGCAATCAACAGTCGTACCTAGTTAGCCCCATATTTTAAAGGGGAGATGTTGCCCATTGGAAACTTATTTCATGCCTGGAGAGGCTGCAAGATTGCATTCCTTCTATAGACTTGCCGCTGTCTTTAAGCAAGAACCAGCTAGGCACTTGCTGATAATGAGACATAACATTTTTAAAGTTATGTGTCCAGTTTGTACCAGTGCTGATTTCCTGTTCAACTCATACCAGCACTATGCTGGAGTTGGCGATGTTGCAGATATTATGGTTATCTGTCTTCTCGTATTTCCTGAAACATCCTATGTCTGTTTTTATCTTGCAAAGCAAATACCGGCACATCATATTTACACTGAGAGAAAAAAGATGAAAACCAAATCTAATGTCGTTTGCAGCCTTTTTCAACAGGCCTCCTTTGAAAATGACCCTTTGGGCTAGTACAGCTAATTTTTGTAGTTTAATTTATTTTAGAAATGGCTTGACATCTTTGCTTTTGCACAAGGTGCAAAAGTCATCCTGAAAAGAGACCTTGGGCTTCTCCCTGGTGGGAAATCAGCATCATATGGGAGATCGTTCCATAACGCAGCAAGCCATGACATTGAATTCAGGTGCTTTGCCCTCACAGTTCATCCGTAGGAGATGAAACAAAAGCAAAGAGAGCAGACCTTTCACATGGCAGACTTTTTGGGTATCCCAGCACAAAACAAGTGGACGAGTGGTCCTTGTGCATGTCCCTTACCTCCCAGCACTGCTCCTTCTGCTGCAGGCTGCTAGTGCAGTCAGCTGGCTGGGAATGCCTTTCTCACCAGCCATGTCTTCCTGCATCCAGATATTCCAAACACCAGATCTTCAGAGGGTGTGAGCCCCTAATTCACCCCCTGATACTTCTCTTTCTGGAACACCTCCTGCCCCATATAGATAGGGTTAATCACCAATACATAAAACTTCATGCAAATTTGTCTCTGTGAAAATGAGGTGCTATGAGGTACCACATGGCACTACTTGGGCACAGAAAGATGACTGAGTCCCAGCAGTATTCTCCCTCTTTTTTTTTTTCAGAGAGACATGTCCATACTAAAAAAAAAAAAAAAAGTTTGTGTCAGTGCTCAAACAAAAACAAACTCCAGGAGAAAAAAAAAAGTTTCTTTCTCTATAAAAGCATCAGCACAGGTCCTGCTGATCGTCTTTCCCATTTCTCTCTCCCCAGTGGCCACCTTCCAGTGTTTATGGACCTGCAGCTGATAAATCTTACAGCAGAGGGCTTTTGGGATTCAATGGCAGTATTACTGCTGTCCTTTATTTCTGTGTGTTTAGATTGAAGCATTCACACTACTGTGAGAAAAGGGCAAGAGCCAGCCTGTAACTCTGGGTGCCATGTATTGATCCCTGTTTTAACAGGTGTTGCAAAGAAGATATAGTGTGCTCCTGGTCCTTCCTGGCACAAATCACTCCTCAGCCTTCAGCTTATCCTCCCCGGCAGAGAGTTGGCAGTGCAGGAAGGAGGATGATATGAAGCCTCGATCCTCTTTTCAGTCCTCTGGAGGGAGAGGGCTGAAGTTGGTGAACCTCACAGGGACACTTGATGGCCCTCGCAATCTGGATGTTCCATGAAGGGCTGAATGGGAGACCTTATTTTCTGCAAAAGCACACAGCCAGGAGACCCAAACCACAACAGCGGTTTAGAAATCCCTGCCCCATGTCTATACTGTATGTATTTGTCTCTCCATGCCTTGTGCCTATCATCCAGCTGACATACCAAAACCAAAGGGATGTCTGCCTGAGGGGACGGGCAATGCTGCCAGCAATGCTGAACCCCCCCTTCCTTACAGCTGCCAGAGGATGCTGGACCAGCTATCAGTCATTTCTGGATGGGAGCTGAATGGCACAAGGTCACCCAAACACCTTCCTGGATCTGCAGGAGATGTGCTGTGCCTCATGGCCAAGGAAAATGCAGATACTGACCCTCGTGGGTTTCATTTAGGAGGCAGTGCTGGGAATCAAAGCTCAGTTCTTCAGAAGCTGGCAGGTTTAAAAGGTAGTCCCCTGGAGTGCTGAGCCACGGCGCTGACTAGCATCAAATCTATCTTAAAGTTGGAAATATGATGCAGTTGGGAATGACTGTGATTTAATGTCATCCAAGTACTACGGGGCACACTTCTTAAAGAAACTGCAGTAAATTATTTGTGGCTAGTTCTGCTGTGGATGGAGGGCATGATATGTTCACAAGTACAAGAGCCATGCTTGTATCTAATAATTGTTATATCTTCTCTGAAATTTACTGCCGATGTCTCAATTTTAACAATTTAAATAACAAGCTTAACCAAGCAGAACTAGGCAAAGGCAGGCTGGCTCCCTTGATGAAAGCAGGACAACTCTTATGTCTGAGTACATTTATACTTTGACATGAGCAGTGACACACAAAGATGAAATCTGGTTAAAGCTGCAGCTTCCTCCACGCTGTGACAGCTTCTTAGCCTAAGCAAAACTGTTTCCAAAGTGGGCATAGCTGCTAACTTTACTTAGAAGAGCAATTAGAAAAAACGTCTCAGAGAAGGAAGATGAGAAAGGCGCACTGCTGGGTGCAGGGCAGCTGTAGGATCTACAGTGCAGTGGGGTGGCAACATGATTTGATGGCACTGTCTGCCGACAGCCCTGGCTGAGCTCTGTGCGTGACCACAGGGCTCAGAAATGACTTAAGCCCCAATGCAAATCAGGGGGGTTTGACAAAAGCACGTGTTGCAGATGCCAGAGAGCAATGCTCTGTGTGTTTCAGCACTAAGGAACATAATTGGTGATTGTGGGGGCTGGCCTGAGGAAGCTGATAAAATCATCTAATGGGGACTTATTTGCCACTGCAGTGAGGGAGGCCCTGGAGAACAAGTTCTGCGTTGTCCCTGAAAAGGAGTAACACATAAAGGGGGGAAGGAATCCCAAACCTATCACTGGTTCCTACTTGGAGAGTTTTTGATTAATTCTGATCAGAAAAGAAACAAGAGACTCTCATTATTCCTCTGCACATGACAGCAACTCTCTTTTAAACCAAAAATCACAAAGGAATCTACATAAGATTCTCCTACTCACCTACTGCCAATCCTACGAACTCCCATCTAATCAGATAGCTAAATGACACAAATATCCTAGATTAGGGATAACTTGAGCCTGATCACCCCACATACTTAGTAGAAGTTGCTTTCCTCAAGCGTGTAGCAGATCCTGAACCTCAGAGGAACTTTGCTTTATCCTTGTCTGCATATTCAGAGAAACTATGTTAATACTGGGTCAGCAACATTTATTGTTAGCAGTGGATTCTTAAAAATGGCAAAAAACAGGTAAAAGTAAAGCAGTCAGAGATGAAGGAGAATAAGGCTTTTTATCTCAGACAGTATGATGTTAAAACCATCTTGGAATAGCTCTGGCATCCAGTCCTACTGAAGATATCAAATGAAGTAGAAAGGCAGCAATTGCATTATTTATATGATTTACTGGCATAATTATTCATTATCTACCCTAAGCTTGAAGAGTCACAGGCATCAGTCAGTCTCAAACCTTTCACAATGCCAATCCTATCAGGTAGGCTTTCCTTAGGTCAGCTGATTTCTGTACACAGCACAGGTGTGTCCAACAGGTTTCTTGCCTGTCTGGGGATTCCCTTAGCCTCCTAACACATCCCTCAAAGCACGTTTACTTAGCCTCTGGTATCTTGTGAAGCTATAACGAGTCAAAGAATTATGTCTTGCTGATTAGAATCTTTGTATGCATCCCTTCTGTTTTCTAGAAAAGTGTATCTCTTTAACCAAGAACCTTCCCTCCACATACTTCATGTTTTGGAGATGGAACAACAGGAAACAAACTTAGGGTCTACCAGCAGCTCACAGTTCTTCCAGACAGGAAGGTTCAGCCTCCAGTTAGCTGGGAAACAGCTTTAGAAGCACACCTAGAGACAGGTGCTACATGCTGTTTCCAAGCCTTCTTCACTTTGTGTGCTGCCTCTGGGTTCTTTCAGTACAGCAGTGTTTTTGAGCAGAGCAGGAAGCGATGTAGTTAGTATAGTCAATCTGGCTCCTATCTCAAGCTCCCTTTTGAGGAGAGCTCATTCCCTTCCTTTCCCAAGGGGAAGCAAATTGAAGCAAGTTGATGGTTTTCTGGGAGAACTCCAGCCCCCTTTTCTCCCTGGTTAGCACCTTGTTGCTTTAGGTGAGCTCCATACCCTTACATATATTTGCTAAATTGTTTAAAACAATTTGGGTAGGACCCAACACCTGCAAAAGCACTGTGGAAACCCAGTTAGAAGCATGCACATCTGAACTTAAGATCACTCCCATCTGTAGATATGGGCATCTTTATATGCATACTGTGAGCTACAATATTGCTCTGCTGGAAAACTTCCTCAGAAGTCCATAAGAGTTGTAGTAGACATGAGTCTTTGCTTTGTTTGCTTTTACTTTATTTTTTTTAAAGATTCAGTGGAGCATAACACCAAAATATCTGCTGTGGTAAATTTACATGATAGTCTGTGGGCAAACAGACAACACTGGTTAATGCATATCATATATTTTTATTTACTTGTTTCTGATACTAACATTTTTATTTGTAGTAATTTTCTTTTAAGATGTTTCATTTTTATTCTCCTTTTGACATGTGTTTACGAGATCCCATCAGTTACAGTAAATTTCAATCTGCTAGGAGACAGCCCTCAATTCAGAGAACAGTAACAAACGATCAATAAGATTATTTTGCTCGTGATGATCCACCTGCACAAAAAAAACAAAACTTGCTCTCTTCATTACGCCTTGCTATAAGCACACTCTTGATATTTTCACAGCTGATGAAACATATGCTGAGATCTCAAATGACCAAATTTCAAGTGCTGTGAAATGCAGCAGGCCAGACGTGAATGCATGGAGGCACAGGGTTGGAGGGACACCAGAAGGAGGTGGGCTGCAAATTTCTGCAGTGGCCTGCGCCCCTCGGATCAAGGAGACCCTCACTTACACAGTGGGACAGGCTTATGGGGAGGGCTAACCTCTGGCACAAGGGCACAAGTGGGAAGGGGCCCCACAGTGCATCTCTGTCTGTGGGGCTGCTCACAGGCTCTGGAAAGCATGGAAAATGCATCTACTTATCATCATGGCATGCCCGTTAATGCCTCCTTCATCCTTTAAATTCCTCTGAAGTGCATTATTGTCCACGGTGCTTATAGACACATGGAGAAGAAGAAGTGCTTTATACTAATGCTGGCTTTCCATTTTGTTTCCAAATTAGTATATGAATCTCCAAATTTTCTTCTTGTTTAGTTGGACTGGCTGTGGCCTTCAAACTCCTCATGAGTGTGAGAAGTTCTGGCCTCGGATGGAGCCAGTTAGAGAGCTTTACTGCCAAACTACAGGGCAAATTTCTGCTGCTGTTCCTTCTTACGTTGTGTTACTTAATTCAATTTTATAAATAAGAGCAGTGACAATTTAGGCACTCCCCAAAATGTTCCAGGAGGCTAATAGATGCAAGAGACCGTTACCTAGGACAAGAGTTAATGGTCTTAAGTTGCACTAGAGGAGGTTCAGGATGGATATTAGGAAAAACTTCTCCAAAAAAGTGATGAGGCACTGGCACAGGCTGCCCAGGGAGGTTTGGAGTCATCATCCCTGGAGGTATTCAAGAATCGTGGAGATGCGGCACTAAGGGACAGAATAAGTAGGCATGGTGGGGATGGGTTGGCAGTTGAACAATTTGAACAATATTAAGGTTTGTGGTCTTTTCCAACCTTAATAATTCTCTGATTCTATTACATCTCTTCTCTATTATGTAGTCCTCAGCTCAGAATAATATTGTGCCAATAATTGCAGGAGTAGGACAACTCAAAGCAGAAGCTGGCACAAGGCATAGTTGAAATCCTGGTGGTCCCACAAGTCGGCAGCAAAGCACTCATTGTCTTTATGGGAAGACACCCTTAGACAAAAAGCCACTTCTACTACAGGCCAATGAAAAGCTGACCTTGAACCAGAGATGAACCCCAGCTGGAGATCAGAATCAAAAGGTTTTCTTCAGAAGTTGACTGAGAGTTTGGTTAACAGAGATGATAACTCAGACTATAAACATTTCCCAGACATGAAACAAAATGAAAAAAAACCAACAAAAAACAACACAACACACGCAAAACCAAGATAGAACACAGCCATAAAATAACTATCTTCCAAGTTAAACATGCCTGCTGCAGTCACTACTTGAACAGGATCAGGGTCTAAATGGCTTCAGCAGAGATGGACGTGTGTAATCCAGGTCTGAGTTTACTCTCAAAAGGTTGGGTTCAGAGCTGCAAAAGGAGAACTAAGAAGTAGCTACTAGCAATCTCTAATTTAGCCAGCTCTCCTTTTTCCACTCATTGTTTCAGCACTTGATGGCACGTTCAGGTTTGGTGTCATCTCTGGCAGTTCACAAAAAATACTTTTTATGTGCACACTGAGTAGTCATTGCCGGTGCTGTAACTTTACAGACTACCGTGTCTGGCTGTTTGCATGAGGGGTAATTTGACCTACTTAGCCCCACTCTAAATTATTGGAAACAAATTAAATTTATAGTTCTTTTATAGTGTAAATACACACATAAAATTTTGAGATGTTTAGGAAAACTTAATAGCAGAGCTTTGTGTAGCAACTTGCCCAGACAGCACAAAAAGAAACCACTTCTCACGTTCCTTCAGAGTTTACACAGAATACAAAGATTCCTTTGTCTCTTCTTCACCTTTGTCTCCGCATCTGATAAGCAAAGTTTGTTGGTACGATCTCAAAAAGAAATAAAAAGTGTTCCTTTTTGAACCTTTGTCAGAATTGCTGCATAAACACATTTTGCGCTGCAACCCTAAAAGTAGTTGTGTTTCTCGCTTTTGTTCTTTCATTATAGGAGACTCACAGTTACTCAGTATTTTATTCTCATTAGAACACTGCTTGTCACATGTTTTCACCAGAAACATTCATCACCAAGGTCAAAGGGTGAATATCGTGATCTATTATGCTTAGAGGAATCTAATGAAAAGCCACATAATTATCCAATTTTAAGAGAAGCATGTAAAAAAAGAAAGGGGGGCACTTGCTATAATTTAAATTGTTTTGTTTCCCTGAAGCAAAATTCAGCACCTGATTGACAGGACATAATGATAATTCTTATTGATATGGTGATGTTAATTGTGTAGAGATATTTAATAAGTCTCATATTCCTGAGGTAAATGCATGCTCTTAACCTGCACCTGAACCTGATTTTTGATGCAGTCTGAGGATGAGGCAAAGATACAGATAACTGAGCACAAGTGGATTTTCAGTCTTGTGTGGCAGAATGGAAATTGGAATCTTCAGAATCTATTAGAAGAACAATTCTGCAGTTGCTCACACTTTTATAAATTATGCCATATACGATGCTAAGACACAAAGTCGGAGAGTTTCAATTGGGGAAAATTACCGTGCCTTTACTGCATCTACAAAGTAGACTCTTTTCCCCCCCCCAAAAAAAGAAGGTAGAAAGCACTTTACACGTTAATAGAGGCGTACTAAAAAAGATGAAAAATATTCTGTCACCTAACCCACTGACTAGCTTGTCCTCTAAAATGTGGGACAAATAGTAGAAATGACAGCCATAACCAAAATAGGCAAGGCAGAAAGCTGCAAACAGCACAGTCACTTAAATGTATTTTATTTTCGGATTCCTGCTTGGTGATCGTCACTGGTGATAACAACAGTAAGAAAACAGTGAAGGGCTATTGAAGAGGCTGGGAACAGGAATGGGTTCTGAAAGAAGCAGGTTATATTTCCGGATTTCCCCTGAGGACAAATGCTTTGACATTGACTAAGTTTTTCAACTTCTCTGTGTACCTTAATTTTTCCATTTTTGCAATGGAGATAATGATTCTTTCTTTTTTTTTTTTTTTTTTTTTAAAAAAAACATATGAAATTGGAAGCCTACAATTTGAAGAATGTCTTGAGACTGATCTGTGTGGGGCCTGAGTCCCAAGGTGTGGAGCACTTCAAACCCTCATCCATATTTCAGCACATGCTCAAAGCTCACTGAGACCATCCATGCATTAAGAACTAAGAATATGCTTACATGCTCTGCTGGAAAGTGCCCTGAATGTGTTGTGAGGCTTGATTCCATGTGAAGGAATATGTCAGAGGACTGCCTGTGTCAAGCTGAATTTACTGAAAGCGCAATTCTTTGCTGCTGAAGCTATTCTTCCAGCTCCAGGAACTCCAGCATGATGCCTCAGGTAGCTCTTGCTTTAATGCTGCCCAAGCATAGATGGTTCAACCAACATGCCACTGCATAAAGCATGACTGCATCCTCTCTTTTTCTGGGACCTGAGGTACTGAGCCTGGCATATGCTCACCATACTGGGTCATGTGCTGTCCAAGCCACTGATCAGATCCACAGCTGATTTCCTCCCCAGCACCCAGTATGACTTTGCCCTGCTTAGATGTCAGACCGGATCACAGAACAGGGTGATGCTTTGCATTCCCATTCCATCATAAGCAAAGAGGAGGGCGTAGGTGACACAGAAATCCAAAAGAACTAAAGGTTGTAAGGAGACCTCCCAGCACAACGCTCCACCAGCTGCCCCTACTATAAACTAGTGTGTGTGCTGCCCTTCGCGTGTTTATTTCTCTCTGGAGGAGGAGGTAGGTCAGGAAGCCTGGAGCTCGCTCCTGACCACCCACAGAACAAAGGAGGGGTTGTCCTTCCCCTGAAACCCAAGAATGAAGCAAAATTGCTTCCTCCAGAGCAAGGTGGGAATGGGAGAGGATCTGTGGGGCTTTAACCATTCCCTGGAGTGCCCTGGGCTGGGGCAGCATGTCCCATTCTGCACTGGGGCACTGCTGAGCACATGCTTTTGCCAGTTTCTGCATTTTTGAGATTGAGCCTGTCTATGTCTTTAACTCCTGAAGACTTACACTTCAGGATCTAGAAACTTCCACTTGAGTAGCAGAAGTGGCTTAAGGAACAGATTAATTAAAATAAAATAGGAACAAGCCCTAAATAAGGCAAGCAACTCCAAACGCTATACACATGTAGTCTGAATATTAGGAGGGAGGATAAGAGATAAAGAGAGAGGGTTTAAATGAGTCAAACATCCATAAAGTAAACCCTGAATCACATTTCTAAACATTAATAACATTTTAAATAAGCTGTTATAAAAATGTCAAAAATGATATATTAACTTTGAAAATAGCATTTACAGCACTTACACATAAAACTGAAATCTACTTCTGGTCCACTGTGTAGTTTGCTCATTAGATGAATGGCCAAAGATCAATAACTCTGTAGGACAACTGCTAGGAATGGCTTAGATAAGATAATTTCATCTTCTATTTTATGGACATGAGCAACAGCTTTTTTAAGTAATTCAGAGATACCACACCTAGCAGCCTCCCAGCTTTAGTCTGGTTTTCTTCTTATGTTATGACATGCTGGGAAGAAATTATTATGTTTTAAATGTGAATCTTGCAGTAAAATATTTTCGTGTTAAGTTAAGCTATCATCAAAAGATACTGGCTGTCTAGCTTAAGAAGCAGTCTACTGATAACACAACAAGAAAACGGCATTTTGTAGTGAAAAGAAGGAATTAGCAAAGTGCCACAAAAGTCAGTAGCGATAAGCAGAGCAATTGCACCAGCCCCCACTACTTTACCGAGAAGTGAAAGCAGAGTATAAAGTATGTTATTCTAATGATCATCCAGCCTCAAACATGCTCTCCTTTCAAGGAAAAATATGAAAACAGACACACACACACAAAAAAGTAACAAAAATAAATAAGAGGAAAAGAGGGATTGATGTGTAAGGAAAAGTAATCAGATAAATAGAGCTTGATCTCAACCTGATAAACTGGAAGTAACAAATTGAAGCCAGCAGAATTTTACTATTTTAGATCCAATGTAAGTAAATAAAGGACCTTTATTACCTGACTTGAAGTTAAATGGGAGGAAGTTACCATAAGGAGAGATATCCTGTCAAGTCAGAGAAAGTAAGAGATCAACTACAGACCAGAATACAAGAATTTGCAGGGTGATAAATCTAAATGATATATTTCTGTATAATCAATGGATATTAAGATGTTATAATCACAGAAAGAACAAGAGAGTTAGGCAAAGTAGACTAAGATAATAAGAGAGAACAAATGGAAGGCTTACCCATATGCTAGGCTCACCTACAAAAGACACCAGAAGAGGGGATCTCTAGACAAGATCCTTCCCCCCGGTAGCCAGCTCTTAAATAGGTCTAGGAGGGATGGAGCCAGGCTCCACCCCTTCTGGCAGCACAGGTGAATGGCCTTCACTTGTGCTCCTCTGGCTGGCTCATGGCTCGCCTCAGGTGATCAATCAGAGGTTCAGGCCGTGACTCAGCAGTTACCATACAACTTCATGGTATCACAAGCAAGCTCCTATGAAAGGGTTTGCCTGAAATCCAGCTATTCTGGCAATATCTACGTTTAGCTGCAGGGCTAAGAATATATCTATCCTTTTGTGACCATCCTTTCGAAGCTTTCTTTCCATACAAAACAGTAGAAGCAGAAGATAAGCCAATATGCAGCCCATTTTCACATGCATATGTAACATATATCCATACTCATGAACTTTGGTATGCTCCTGGATCCAGTAATATGATCCTAACTACCACCTGAAAGGAGTCTGGATATTAAAGACTCTTGCAAGAGGACTCTGGAGCAGGTTATAAAGGTTTGCCCACTAGGAAAGCCTAACAACTTTAAGAAGGGCAAACTTCTGTGGGAAGAGCATGACGGAAGTAGTTGAAGAAATGTATGCGGAGGGGCCATAGACTCTTCAACAGGGTAAGCAAGATCATTTTTCTAGGCATGGTCTGTTGACTAGAAGCAGAATACAAACAGACGGAGATTTTGTGCCAGTGCTTGTCTCTGACCAGAATCTCCAAGCACTGGATTTATTGATTTAGCATGACCCCACAGACATGATCAGGTCTGCATTGCAGTTTTCTCTCCACCAAACAAGACATCCAGAATTTGGAGTACAAATCATCATAAATGCTGTCTTGTGTAAGTAGTGTGAAGTGGCCCTAAAGTTCATGGATAAAGTCAGTGGAGAAACTGCCCTCTGCAGGGGCAGTGTCATACAGGTAGCAGAGATCTGACATCTTCTTGCATGAATTTTGCCTGTAGTCCCATGGGTAATGGGAAGGGATATATAATTTGATCTTTTTCCTGGCAGAATGAACATGACCTAGGAGGATCCTGTCTCAACAGGTTGCTGCAAGCAGATTAAAAACAGAACGTTCGTACACTGTGGACCGTCCTTCTGTGTCAAGAGAATGGATTAGATAATGGATAAAGAAGAAAGAGAACAGATAGACAACAGGTTAGGAGCAAATCCTGAGAGATGCTGGGCATGCCTAATGGAATGATGGACAACACTTGCTCAGAAATGTTTTGGGGCTGAGAAAAGTACACAATTCAAAGTCAAGTACAAGATACAAGGAAAGACCGATAGCACTGGAGCTGACAACTCCAACGAATCATGTACCTAATTCCAAATACCAGCCAATGCCCTCTAAATCATATTTCATTTTAGGAATCCCTTTGCTCCAGGGACTAGTTCAGTCACCCCACATGTCACAGATCAAATCTACAGCGAACAACTACCAAAATAATTGTTTTGACCAGGTGTCATAGTTTGTAAGCTTTTATCGCAGTGGCCTGTGTACGTGTGGCATAATAGGAGATTAGGACTCACTTGAGAAAGAAATAGCTTGTCACTCCATCGATCAGAAGGTCATACAAGAGACCAGTGTTGCCATCATCATGGAGCAGAGGCGAGCTTTAGAAGGGGCAAGGAAATTACTAGAGCTATTGAAGAGACATAGATCACTTCCCTGCTCACACCTGGCCAGCTATTTTGACCATCAAGTTAAAGCAGAAAACAGCATGACAGATGGAGGATATGTCTATGTCAAACTGTGAACTCCATTTGGTTTATGAAACGTGTTTAGTGTCAATGCCTCTACACAGCACTGTGACCTTCACTGAAGAATGTCACCCCATGTCGGACTGCAAACTCATTTGTAGATTACAGCATACATTTTACTGCAGATGCAAACAAGCTGTCAGCCATGAAAAACTCTCTTATGGGAGTAAATGTATTTTACTGGATTTTATCTTTGAATTTTGTCTTTGAATAACTCTTCCAACCACACCTGAGGAGGAGGTTGATGGGAAAGCCTGACAGAGGGACCAAATGGACAGAATAAAGCATGGCTTAAGTGCAGGAAGGCTAGAAGAAAACTCACTGAATCTTAGTCAGGTCTTCCTGACTGCAGGAGAGCTATGTTTAGGATTTGTACTGTCTCTCGAGTGATTTGTTAACGATTATGTGTTTGGGAGTAAAGACATCCTTCCCTCCTGATGCACTGCTCCTGGGATGCACATCAAGCCTAGGGAGAAGAGTTCAAGCAGGTGAGGAATTGGGAAAGAAGAGTGGTTCATTTAGAAGTGCAAAGACCATGATGGTGAGTGTGTTGCACTTATAGGATCATACCTACAAACCAAGGGATTTAGGTTAGATCTTAGGGAGAAATTTTTCACTCAGCAGGTGGTAAGGTGCTGGAACAGGTTGCCCAAAGTAGTTGCGGTTGAAGACTTAAATTACAACAATTTCCCTTTTCCCAAAAGGCTAACTAGCACTTCAGCCACTATACATGGCTCAGAATATTGTTCCTCTACTTCTGTGCTACTCATTTCTCAGACCGTGCACCCAAAGCAAAATCTATGGCTTGAAAGTTGAAGCAGGAACATCACGTTGTCCTTGCCTAAGCAGAGAAAGAGCATTTACCCGCTATTCAAAGAAATAAGATGGATGTTCTGTCTAATTCAAGAAGACTATTTGTAGAGTGCTTTCTGGGCATTACAAGTCATGACTATGGGGAGATCTTTTCATGAAATGCTCTAAGACAATCAATAGGCACTGTTCCTCGGTTTCTTATTCTGCCAGTTGCTCTGCCTGAGAACCAGCAAGGTCTATGAGCTTTAATGTCTGTTGCTGGTCTGGAGGATTTGCAGAAAAAGTCCTGGGAAGAATAGCATAGTCATGGAAATTTCCTTCCTTAATTTTGAAGATCCACTATATCAACTTAAAAATGCTAAAACCTAGTCCTTTATTTAGTCTCTCTCTCTGGACAATCATGTCTATGTAACTCAGAGACTGAAGGGAGGCATTCAGTGTCCACATCAGAAAAATGTGTGCGTCTTCTTGTCTGATGCCACGGGGGAGAGAAATGCCTTTCATTACTGGTCAAATCCAAGGAGAAAGAGGAATAAGATAGAGAGAGAAATATAAACAGAGAAACTTACCACAAGTCTGGATGTATATTTTTCGGAAAAAATTCTCAGGCAGAGTGGAGTGTCCATCAATGGGATAAAACAGACAGCTTTTTTTTTTAAATCCACTCAATCACATTTCCAAACTAACACTGCCTTACTATAAAAAAGGATGTGAACTAGGACAAGTACTTACTGTCAGATGTAATACAGTGAAACAAATCACATTTTGTCCTCCTTCACCCGATTATTTCTCCATCTTATTATTTATCCCTGTGCAGTACAGTTTAGGACTCTGAGCAAGGATGTGCTCTTGGTGACATTCCTTAGAAAAGAAGAAATGTATTTGAGTCTGTCCAGGTAATTTGAGGGCTGTACTTTGTCCACTCACACACAAGGGTGCGTCGCTGCTGAATGCATCCAAGGCAAGAGAGAGCGAAGCGTGACTTATGATGCCTGTTGTCAGTGCACACAGCTTTAGCTGAGAGGAACGGAATGACATAGGCTTGAGTAAAGGTAAGGGAAGTCAACTGGAGCAGCAGTAGTCTGAACAGAGCAAAACTATGCAGTGGAGCATAACAGCAGCCACCAAATTTCAGCCATTTTTTAGGTTAAAATAGTGTAAAACAACATCTGTATTATGTTTTTCAGTGGAAAAGAAATGTATGGCATCTGCATGAACACTGTGCAAATAAACATGTGTTTTAAAATGCTCATGTACAAATTACCACAGAAGGACATGCTTGGCAATTACTGTGCACCCTTGACAAAAACACTGATGTGTTTCTGGTGTTGCTTATATGTTCTTTCCAAACAGATTAGATCAATATTTATTATTATTATTATTATTATTATCAGGGAGATGTTCCAAACCTAAGTGGACACCTGAAAATAAGGTGAGCTTAATTTATATTTTAAAATAAACAAAGCACTAAACAGACTTACACATACCAAATGCAGGATCTGTTACAAATAAAAATGGCTATAGGCAATGCACATTAAGAAATTTTAATCCACATTCTTACTATCTTCTGAGCATATAGTATTTCTGTATGTGCCTCTACTACCTCTTTAATGCTAAGATACACTGGGAGCAGCGAAACGCCAACTGTGAATGTACAGGACAAAAAGGAAAACTGTCTTTCTACCTCTCAGTATACACTAATACTGCTCTTGCTGAAGAGCTGAACCTCACTGGACAACATCCAGCTCTTACAAGAGGGAATGGAAAACAACAGGGCAGCCTCCTGCAGCGCTTATCCCAAACCAGGCAAGATTCAACAGCAGGATTCCCTGCAGTCAGAGATCTGCAAGGCACACAGTGCTCTTTGTACTAAGTGCATTTAATGCTGCTTTTAAATGTATTCCTCGTGTCTTCGGAAGAGCCATCCTTTTATGTCCTTAAAATACTACGCCCCCACTTATCCTCCCATGTCACCAGGCCATAGCTTTCAGCAGTATGATTTATATAATAACAAAGTAGTATTTGGTTCTCTGTTTCTTTAAATGAAAAGTTTCTTTACAAAAGGAAAGGAGAAACACAGACTTCTCTTTAAGAATCTCAAGGACTTGTCAAATAAAAGTTAAGGCATGAATTTAACCTTTGCTTGTCTCCCTACAGCTTTTTGCAGGAAGGTTGAAGTGTCAACATTTGCTTTGAATATCTATACTGTGAGTATTAAATACTAACAATAAAATTGTCAAATGCAAACCTATTCAAACTAGGCTAACATCTTTGGAAAAATTTCTGCTTTTATGTAGGGCTTTAGGTGGATACACACAGAGAGATGTACATGTGCATGCAGATCATAGAATCATAAAATGGTTGGAAGGTTGGAAGGAATCTTAAAGGTCATCGAGTTCCACACCCCTTGCAAGGGCTGGGCCGCCACCCACTAGATCAGGCTGTCCACGGCCCCATACAAACTGACCTTGAATACCTGCAGGGATGGAGCAACCATAACTTCTTTGGGCAGCCTGTGCCAGTGCCTTGTGGATGCTAAAAGTTAGACACGTTCACACACAGTTCACCATGAAGACTCCATGCCTCACTGGGGTTGTGCTGATGCTGGAAGGCTGTCCACACCCCCAGGCATGCAATCAGCAGTGCCCTCAACAAGCCCTCTAGGCTCACAAATACCATGTTGGTTGTGCATCTTTCCAGCAAGATGGGAAATCAGCACTATGAGGCACTGGATGCAGATTATGGGTTTGGGATCCTCTCCCCATCCCAGGAAACCCATCAAGTCAGGAGCATAGATGAGCTAGCTATGGAATCTCTTTTTGGGCAGCCCCACGTAGTGGTGTGAGCAGTGAATGTGAGTAACACAAGGGGGCTGGGCTGCACCGCACACTGGGCTGCACTGCCCAGGCTCTGCTTCCTTTGAACACTGCCGTAGCAGTGGTCTGACACAATACATCTTAAGGAACATTTATGCTGTGTTCACTGCGCATTCAGCTGTGGCCACTTCAAAGGTTTAGCCAAGTATTTTATGGCCATGGTAAAGGCTTCTTATTGATTTAAATTGCAAGCCTGGCTCCCGTCAGCTTCACTTGAGGGCAAAAATGCAATAAAATATCCCACAGCAGAGAGACAGACATATCGCACTGAAAATCTTAAGAGATCCTTTTTACTATAATCACCTTCAGCAGCGTGTTGTTTTTCTTTTTTTTCCTCCTCTGAGGACAAGGTTATCTGAGACATGTGTCCATCTCTATAGATCGGGGAGGGGCCACCCCTGCAATCTGCTGCCGGGTCCGTCCAGTGACAGGCATGAACCGAATCCCGCGGGGTTTAGGTTTTTCCCTATTTGTCAGACATAGGCTTGACATTGCTGGGACGACATTGATAGATTGGCAAACGCTACTGTGGAGTTAGCGTTTGGTCAGAGAGTCATTTGCATGCCCAGCGAGCAAACCCCAAACTGGGAGAGGCATGGCGCAGGGGTCCCTGAATGTGGGGGATCCATGCCTGCACGGGGGGACCCTCTGCAGGGACTAGAGGACAACACCCAGAGAAGGGAGACGTGTCTACAAGAAGCACTGCTTGTTGTGCTCCAACGTGGCCGCACAGGAGGGCTCCTCGCCGGGGGGCTGAGGAGACAGGCAATACTTTCTGTGTACTTCACAGGCAGTTTCTTTATAATAATTTACCTGAAATGCACCCGAGGTGAAGATAACCTCTGGACACATCCGGAAAATAGCAAATGACTGCTACGTATCTGACATTTGAAATAACATGTTTCTGGAGGCTTGACATTACAAGAGTCATTTCACTTCAAAATGTTATTCCTAATGTAATTTTTTCAAATTCATACGAGGCACTCGCTAGGATTCAGCGCAGCGCCGGAGTCGCTCGAAAGACTGAGGTCAAATTCATTTCATTTCTTTTATGTTTTCCTCTCCCCGCTAGATGAAACAAATGATTGAGCCGGGGACACTTGACAGGTCGGCGGCCGCGCTCGGCGGCGCCGTCGTGAGATCGATTTTCCCCGTCCGGGGGCCGCGCTGCTTGGCTGACATCTGTCGCCGTTGTCATGGCAGCCCGCGGCGCGGCCGGGGTCAGGCCTGACAGGGAGGCCTCCCCGCCTCCGCCCGTCGCGCTTCAAGGTTAACAGCCAATGGACCAAAGAAATAGGCAATTATAGTGCAGTCAATTCTGGTTAGGGAAATACCCGAGAAGTAAATATATCTGATAAGCGGATGGAAATGAAGCGGACTGGTGTGGGTGTGGGGGACAGCGGGGCCTCGGGACCTGGGGCTCACTGCACCGTCCCAGCCCACATCCGGCTCTGCCCCTCACAACGGGCAGCTTTCCTCTCCTGCCCAAGGTGGGACCCATCCGCTGACGGAGATGAGCAAGGGGCGTCTCTCCTGGGGAAGGAAGTCAAGTGAGAAGCTGCCTCCATCCCGCACCCTGCGCTGAGCTGCCGGTTGTCCTGAAAACTTCCTGACATGTCGTCCAGGTTGGCCTCACACCAGCTTTACCGAAAGGCCGTTGCTTCTTGTGGAGAATGCTGTACCTTTTAACATTGATTTTCTTGAAACAGGACTGGAAAGGTGGTGTGCAGTGGGACTGTAGAGCCTCTCTGTTTGGAGGCCTTCAAAAGCTGCCTTGGCAGGGCCTTGGGCAACCAGCTCTGTGCGTCCCTGCTTGGGCAGGATGATATTCAGAGACCAGGGCCACCCTCAGCCATTCTGTGATTCTGTGTGGAAACAAAGCATGGAAGTTTCCAGATGCAATGAGAACGCCTCATGATTTCAGCTTCTGGCAGTGTCTCCTGACAACACCTTTAAGTACATGATAGGAGATATTTTCCTCTCAGCTGCTCTGGATGGCATCCCCTTGTCCTTTAAACAAGGAGTTATCCCCCACTGAGCAAGCTGTGGCCAGGCTGTTTTACCCTCACTTGTAGTCACAAGGCAACCAGCTCGGATGGTCCTGATACAAGCAGGAATGGCCCTGGATGGGCTGGTGGCTTGGACACTTCATAGCATGGCAATCCCCAAATGCAACATCACATAAAAACTGCAGAGCCAGAGAGAGACATGTTTCATGCCTACATAGTGCAATTGTCCCTAAACATCATGAAATTATAACTCCATTAACTATATGACTGTATGACTCTACAAATGCGTATGTTGTAAGGTGGGTGTTTGTTCTGCTGACGGCCTGGCCATTGCAAACAGGCTGGAAACACTTCACCTCTCCATGTCTTAGGAAAGCAATAAAATCTCCCCTCCCTGGTGCTGCAAGGGTTGCTATAGCTGAAATGCATGGACTGGTTCCTGTACTGCGGGTGCGAGCCTGTCCAAGCCAGAGCCCCCTGTCAATCACTCCTGGCTCCCAGGGGGACTAGCACAGCAGAAAGGGGGTTTGTTTGTCCCAGCAGCTGCAGCTACTCCAGGAAGAGGCTCTCTGAATCAATGAAAACATTCAGCTTTAATGACCCCAGAAAATAAATCCCACCAGATCATGAGTTTGTTTCAAATGATGCATCAGAAGCAATGCTGGCATTTCCTTCTGAAGAAATTTTCCCAGCATCTTGGTGTGGTAACCATCTTTCTCTCTACATTTCTGATTTTAATCTAGAGCTATAACTGGAACAAGATGAAATATTCTGTTTCTAACAAGAGCACAGGGAGCTGGAGCTAACACTGCAAGATTTTCAGAATGAGACCCAATTCTGAATGACTTCTTTTTATGGATGCACAGCTAAGGATTCCTTGTGCCTGCAGCTCAGGTTGATTCATCATTTCTTCTTCCCATTTCTGGCTCGTTTCTTCTTCCTGCTCTGTCACCTTCGCAGCTCCTGTTTCGCTTCTGCTGTTCTAAAACATATGTGAACTTAGGGGTCAGAGCAGGGAGCTGAGGCACAGCTTCATTCGTCCAGCCTTGGTGTGAAGGTCCAGTTACTGGTGCTCTGCAGTAATGGTGTACAGAGGGACAAAAAGCTTCCTGCTGGCATTGTACGAGGCCCGACTTTGGATCTCTTCCTATCACTTTTTGGATTTGTCTTGCACACAAAATAAACATTTTTTGTGGATGCTGTGTTTCTAAAGAAAAGAAAGATTGGAAAGCTAAGCTTTGATCCTTTTTTTACTGAAAAGGCTCTCTTCAGATTTTCCCTGAGAAGTCTTCCCCACCAAAAGAAAGCTTGCAGAGAACTGAAAGTTGTTCACCAGACTTGTTATTGATGGCAAAGGGAAGTACCAGATCCTGAGGATCTTTTATTTTCGTTATTATTGTCTCAGCTGTCATCCTGGTCTGCAATTCTGCTGATCTCCTGTTGCCCTACTAGCTTTCTGTCAATCTCCTCAGCATATTGCCTGGGCACCCAGTTATTTGACATTGCCCCTTAGATGCCCTCTGGACTCATTACATGGCCATTAATGTCTTTCTGTAATTCCATCTGCTAAGGAATTACTTTCAAAGTATACTGTGTTTTCCCTAAGATCTCCCTCCGGTATGCTAAAAAAGAAATATTTACACCTAAGAAGGTCACCACCTCTATTTAGTCACCTGTTGAATGGATTCAAGATGCTTTGATTGCAAGCTTTCTGGGGCAGGGCTTGTCTTTGTGTCACTTGCAGATATTCAGTGCCTGCTAAAATGATCCTGTGCTTCAGAGGAAGTCTTCACCTATTACCACACCAGAAACAATAAACACACAAAAAATATGCTTCCCAGATCTGGGGTCAAAGCGATATCATTTTTCCCTCATTTTGGTTACATTTGTTGTCCCACAAAAAAATGATTCATGAATTCATTTAATTTCTCAATCCTCTATGTGATCAACGCAACAAAATTTATAATGCCTATATACTCTGTGGAAGGCACCAGTATGTTGCAGCATTTTAACCTTTTAAATATTCCGTATTTCAGCTGGCTAGCCATCTTACCCCTTTTGCACAGTTCACTGCAGCTGTAAATAGTGCAGGAAAAAGAACAGACAGCCAATCAAATTACAAAAAGCTGAAAAGGTCAAAACTGTACAATTTACTACTACCTTTTCCAAAATACATGAGGCTTTAAGATCCTATTATTTTCTCCTGCAATGCTTAATTAAAAGAACGAAAAACTGCTTAACAGGAATGAGTTTGTGGAAAAATAGTAAGACAGCCCTCATGTAAGAAGTGTCACCAGCATAACTGTTTTTTTAACAGTCTTAATATCAACTACTCTTGGTCTTCCTCTGTTACTAAGAGCTGGCTTGATACATCACAGGTCCTGTGGATATCGTCCTTGACGTTCTGTAGAACATGATAGCAGCTGGCCAGACTGCAGCCCCCACTCTCCCTCTGCCTTTGATCAGTTCTTACATGCAGTTTGCTAATAAACTGACACCTTTCTTAAGGAAGAAAAATTTGCAAAAGCTCCAAGTCCACTGCACAGTTTCCATTGGAAGGAGAACTAAGTAGGAAACAAAGAAAAGGAGGAACCATCTTGAACTTTCGGGACACCTAGATGTGCATTCACTTAGGCGTAATATGTATGGAGACTTCTTTTAGCTTGTGAAAGTGACATTGGAAAATGGTCTTCCTTTCACATTTGCAACACTGCCATTTGTATTGCAAGTCAGCTTGCTCTTTTTCCCGGCAGGATCAATGTCTATAGAATTGCACCAGCCTCTCCATCCTCTCCCCCCAGCTGTCCTTCCGTTCATTGTAAATAATTCAAACAATTCCTGTCATAGACAGAAGGCAGCATCACTGCTCTCCTCCTCGGTGCATAGAGAAAATAGCTCAAAGATGACAGACTGCCACAGCTCTGTCGCCCCCAGGTGTGAGCTGCTGTCCTGGGACTCCGTGAATTGCAGGCAGAAAAGTCATTTCAGCTCTGTGTAGCTTATTCAGCCATTTCAGCATGTGGAAAAGAGACTTCTGCTACTTTGTCATTTCAGCTGACTCTTTTTTTCCTGTGAAAACCTTGGCAAATAATCATTAGGATATGTTTGTTCTGAGACTTCTCACTTCTTTCTTTCTGTTGAAATCACATTATGCAACTTTACAAATTTTCACAGGGATATCTTTGATAGTAAATTAATGCAAAAATAGCTGAAAATGAACAGAAGATAGCTACTGTATTTTTTTATGCCATATAGGAACGAGGGGAAAAGACAAAAAATAAATATAAAAGGTGGAAGGGAAATAACCACTCTCCTAGGTTTCCATGCCTATCTAATAGAAATGTAAGTTTAAAGAATGCAAGCATAGTTCTCCCTCATTGGAACAGAATGTTCTACTATGTAAAAAGAAGTAAAGCACGTGGGTGTTCTCTCATTTAGACTTTTTTTTTTTAAAGAATAAACTTTGAAAGAAGGCTCCCCACAAAAGGTTCATGGTGTGCCTGGCCTCTGGTACAGGTCTTACCAGGGCAGCCCTTGTGGGGTCCACGACAAGAATCCCTCGCAGTGTCAGAGCAGCTCAGCAGACACTTCCCACCATCCTTCAGGGCTGAGCCACGGCCCCAGATACATAAATGGGGAGGATATAAGTGTACAGGGCTTGGGTGGAGGGAATTCTGCTTACATCAGGTCAACTGCAAACACTGTGAGGTTCTGTTCAGCCAGACAGGACTGAACCTAGCACTAGCATGCATTTGTGAAAGCAAGGATGAGTAAGATGCATGGATGCCATTGAGCAGGCAGCAATGCATAACCTTGTGCTGGGGCAGAGGGGACCACAGGCTGCAGTAGGCTGGGGGCAGTGATTTTCCTGAGGTTACCTTCAGGCTGTGCACTACATGAGGCTTCACAAATACAAGACGTAGAATAATGTCACTGATATAAAGATATCACTTCCAGATTTCTTCACATGCAAACACGTTTAGCTTTCTATCTACTGGACTAAAAACACTGCAGGCACAGATCTCAAGTATGCTATTTTGTTAGAAAAACATCTAGGCCTGGATTTAACGTGCCTGGTAAGGGAGAAATGGCTGCAGTAAATCATTCTCACGGTCAGTTACTCTCTTTGTAAACACTTCAGTGTTTACCTGATGAAAGAGAGCTTTTGTCATCGACTTTAACTTGCCACCCATTTCCTCCTACTTCCTACTTCACTTCTTTGTGTTTTCTGCTTCCTCATCTCATTTTTACTCTCAGCTATTGTTTTCTTCTTCATCCCCGCCAGCTTCGCTTCCTACCCGACTTTGATTGTTTCTGTCTTCTAAGCCTTTTTTCTCCCTCCCCGTTTCCTCTTGCAACATCCTTGCTCTTCTGAATTGATCTGCTTTGCAGAATTTCATCATGTCTGAATACAACGGCGGCACAGAGCCGGCTGTGATTTAGTCACCAGCAATTTGTTGCTTTACCATAAAGAAACCCTGTCACAAACAAAATTCCATCATTTGAGAAGTATTTCCTGTATGAGAATTAGAGTTTTGTATAAGAAGGGCACTTCTACTGTGGCAGGCCCCCCTCCCACCTCATTCTATTCAGAGCCAAAAAAATTTCATTTACTTCAGTATAAGAGAATGCCAAACCGGTCCTTCTTGGGGGGGGAAGAAGTAGTGCAAACTACTGATAATCGAGATAAATCAAGCCATGACGTAGAACATAAGCAGTATGCTCCATTCAATTCAGCTAGGGAGCTCAACTTGTTCAGCACTGTGGGTTATTTTCCATTTGTAATTAGAGCAACAAAGAAACAGCCTTTCCTTGTTCTGCTCCATCAGCACAGCCCCAGCAAACATCCTCATTTTCAATAACTCTTCCCCTTTATCTCACTCTGCCTGATGCCTAATAAGCTGATTGCTATTTACTTTGGACCAACAGCTAATCTGTTAATGATTGATTTTAAATTTTTACAGTCATTTGTCTTTGGCAGGACTCGAGAGTGTGAGCAGCAGTCTTTCCTACCTGATGAATTGGCTTTTCCTTAAAAAAAAAAAAGATTTAAGTCAGAAGTCTTCACTGTTATGTTTTGCTGACAAACAGCTGATGTGCAGTGAGCAAAGCTCAGAAAAAAAGGGCAAATCTTCATACAAAATTCATCAGCCTTTGAAACCGTCAGCAAATAATATAAGTGGACATTTTGTTAATAGTTGTAGAGGGGTAAAGACCTACTTATGAAGTAAAACATAATTGTACTATAAATTCACCGGGTTTAAAATTCTTAATTAACAAAATTGATGCTCGTAACCAGGAGTAGGTAGGGGAATACGAACTAATACAGCTACTGTCTTCCAAAATGATCTAAATTGTATACCATATGATGTATGTATTACCGTGATATATGCCTAAAAGTGAATTTCATTTCCCATTAAAGGACTGCCAAATAGACAGTAGTTATTTTAATTGGTACAACACAGTAGTGCTGTGCAATTTAATCGTTGATTCTAAAAATGGAAAAGTGAATAATAACAGCTTAGCCTGTATATTCTGAAAAGAATAGGAAAAATTCTATACCAGGAAGCTATGCATATTTATAAATGTTGTTTCTTCAATGAGCCACTTAGGGATAAGCCCTGCAAGGAAATAAATCATGTTTAGAATGCCTATAGTGTGCCTCACCCATAGATCTCAAAGCACTTTACAAAGCTAAGCAAGTTGCACGATTATTGTTTTGCAAAGGGGAGAAGCTAAATATCAGAAAGGTGACTTCCCTGACATTTGGAAAGACTACGATCCTGAGTTTGGTTCAGGACATGAACTGGAACATAAACTGAATCCAAGAAGCCAGTGAACCCCCTTCAAGATAAACTAACAGAAAGTTCTAACAAGAAATGCCTTTTAATCAGTGAACAACTGATACATATATCAGTCATATCATACATATATACGGTATATATACGTGTCTACCTTTAAAGATGTGGGTGTATGTATGTATGTTCACATATACACACCCAGGATCCAAATACATATTGAAGGATAATATGAAAAAGGGGATAAGAGTCCAAGTAGCTAATGATGGATAGCCCAGCAGAAACAAGGAGGCAACAAGCCTGGTCCAATTCTTCTCTGACAATGAGGAAAGGTTGTTCAATCTTCTTCAGTCCCACACCACAGCTATGGTACAACAGGTAGCCCCAGAAAGGACCAGATGGGGAAATGCAAGAGCTACTCACAAGTATCCAAAAGCAGGCCAATGCCCACGGCAGCTCTGAGCCATCATTTCCATATATTTATTTTGCATAATTTGGCCCAAACTGATGAGCTGTAACCAAAACTAAATTTAATTTATGTGCAAAACATCTCAGCTCCTGAGCTCAAAACTCAGAATGTTACACAAAAAAATGTTGAACCTGTGGCTGGCTTAAAATGCAAAGCAGCATTTTCTAAAAGAAAATGAATACAAGCGTAATTAATGCAACATTTTGGTAATACCAGCACAAGGTAAAAACCATCAGTATGAAGGTTCTGTGTTCCAGTGACTGGCTACGTAATTGCAAAGCACCAAAAAGGACACACAGAACTGCTTGAAGGATGGAAGTTCTAATCTCATTAACATTTTAGATGCCACAAGACGTGGAAGCTCCATCTGCTGCCAGCAATATCATGCTGAGAATCAGGGTGACTAGGGAACAGGCCTCATGGGTTTCCACAATGGTCTATTGACTTTCTGGTGAAGCAGATACCATGTGACAGAGATTGCCTATCTCAGCAGACAGGATGGAAAAAGGAGAAAGTGTTAAATATAACCAGGTAGACAGTGATGAATTGACATGCTGAAAAATCGAACGCTTCAGTAATCAGCCTAAGGATCTGATATCAACAACATTTTTCAGTTTTGTCCGAATTCATTCAAAGGTGTAGTTTAGCAAGCTCACTTCTTGTTGGTAAGACCTTTCATCTTTATGCAGGTTTTCTGATTGGATTCTGAGATGTCACCATTGGCCTCCATGTCATTGCTGTTCTTTACATAGAAAACAGACAAAACATTTGCATGAAAGTAAAATGGCCTGAACAAACCCAGGAATGTCTTGACTTGCAGTGTCCGTTAAAAATTATTACCTTTCCCTACTCCCAGTGAGAGGTTAGGGCCGGATCCCATCCCAGTATTTACATACATGGTTGTTCATGGCCTCCAAGTGTTTTCCAAAACACATCTGTGGCCCCGATCCCATATCAAGTAAATGTCACACCAAGAAAGAAGGAATCTATCTTCAGGCCTTGTTGCAAGTTGGAGATGACATTTAATTGAAGCAAGCTCCACAGCTTCCTGAGGAGAGGCCGTCAGCAGGCTGCAGGTGGCCTGCGGGATCCGGTCGCCATAAATGTAGTCCCACAGGTGCCTTGCCCAGTTCAGGAGGAGGTGATGCTGGGCCTCCCTTCCCCCCCCACCAAGTCAGATGTGAATTCCACCCCCACAGCTCTGAGTTCTTCCCTGCATGAAAGCTGTTTACTGAAAACTTAAAACAATGAAATACTGCAGGTATATTTAGCACACTGAAGCTTTTGGAACTATAATTCTAATTACAGAAGTCTAATGAATGTTTTTATGGCTTCATTAAATCTTTGGGATATTTATATTATACAAAGAAATAATCTCCGTCCATTAAAAGTACATAAATCCTGAGGTAGAACTTTAAAAATTGCTATGGATATGCTTATTTCATTGCAAAACACATATAGGGAATTTAAAGAAATCCATTAATAGGATTATATACCTTTCTTCTAAAATATATTTTCAACATAATATTTTACTACAGAGGTCTGACTGCTAGCAAAGAAATGCAGGAGAAGACGTTCTAAAGTAATTACTCAGATGGTCAAATGGACAAAAATTATTCAGC
Source organism: Centrocercus urophasianus (assembly GCF_019232065.1). NCBI lineage: Eukaryota > Metazoa > Chordata > Aves > Galliformes > Phasianidae > Centrocercus > Centrocercus urophasianus. The sequence goes on from NW_024884711.1 coordinate 16,338,968, forward strand.
TAATGTTTGAAAGATATTTCATAAGGGAAAAGTTGAGTGTATTTTCCATCTGTATGAAGAAGCCAGGTGCCCTTCACCTCAAAATTAAATGCCAGGAGTACAAATGTCAGAAATCTGAAAGTGTGAAAAGAAGAAAAGAAAAAAAATTTAGGGTGTATTTATCTCAAGCATGTGCATAGGCATTTAAGGTTCTTACAACAGCTATAAATCGCATATGCAAAGCACCGGGATTGCAGCAGGATGTACAGTTCTTATGTGAGCAATACACAAAGGGTCTGATGTCTTCAGCTGCCACTCCAGAAGGGCATGGCTCTCCCCAGACAGACTGAACAGACCCCTCAAGTGGATAACCAAACTTCCTACACATCTTGTACTGATCCCAGAAGGCATCATGAGCTTCACTCAGTCCCTTGGAGCAAAATGGGACTCATCAGATACTCGCTGAAGAGTGGGTCTCACAATCTGAAAAGAGCATTTCTGAGGTAGCAATGGATTTATTTTTCAAGGACAAGGACAAGGACAAGGACAAGGAAAAGGAAAAGGAAAAGGAAAAGGAAAAGGAAAAGGAAAAGGAAAAGGAAAAACGAAAAAGAAAAGGGAAAAAAAAGGGGGAAAAAGTGAAAAAAGAGAAAGGAAAACATTTCAGATGCCTGGGGAGAAAATGTAGGGCTATGTTTTCCTACTAACCATGCTCTTCATCTTTCTTAAGAGAAAGAGAGATTATTTTTGGTGTTTTACCCTAGCCCTACTGAACTCAGTAACAAGGACTCCTTGGGCAGTGGAGTTCTTTTTTCTTTATCTCTTCAAAATAAGCCTCTTGAGGATCCGTTTTAACTACTAATAACTGCTTTCCTTCATCTGAGCAGTCGTGCAAAACTGCAGTGCTTTGCTGTTCTTTGGTGCTTGTGTGTATTTTGTTTATATATTTATATTTCAATTTCATGACACATATGCTTATGAGGAGAATGAAGATGATGCTTGATTAAAAATGGGGCTAAGATTTGCGGAAGGACAGTAAGAGCAGTAAGAGATCAGTGAATTCACAGTATATGCACATGGAACATGCTGGGATGTTTTCTATAGTAATAAAGAAATACACCGTTTGTCTCACGGATCCCCAAACACCAGCCTAATCATGAGCAGTCGGCTGAGATGGTCTGACTTAAATGTTTCTTTGGAGGCAGCCATAGAGATTTTGTAAAGAGCTTTTCCAATGAATCTTTCCCATTTTGTAACACTTCCCAGTTCTTCTCTAATCTTCCATATTCCCCCACTTCCTTAGAAAGTGCCACCTTTACTTCTGCCCTCTGCTGTGTTGAGTTCCAGACTGCAATCCAAAACAGGTTGCCCAGTGCCCTCGTTTCCTGCTGTGCTGTTCTTTGTTCTCCAAGCAGCAGCTGAGGCAGTTGGACTGCTTTAGCACCACATTCCATCTATAGGCTCACTTTCTGCAGCAGAGGCATTGCTTACAATTTTTATGTTTTGCACTTCTTGAAATGAATCATTAATATATTGAATTTTTGCCATAGTTTCTGTTTCTCATTAAAGATGGTGAGAGCTTCATGGGGGGGGAGCTTCCAGGAGTGGGGAGACCGGAGCAGATCGCTCTTGGAAATCAAATGGTGAAATCCTGGGAAAGGGAAACTCTTACCTCATGCATTAGGAAATATGGCAATTGATTAGACATTACTGATCCTTTTGAACATGATTAAAGTAGTGCTATGTGTGCTATAAATAAGGGGACATCGTCCAATAAAATTGCAGACTTCATAAATTTTGTCATTCCAGGAATATAACCAGAAAAGGCTTTACTGAGTGGAAGTTCCTGAAAATCAGTCATGATCTCTGGATCTTTCTCAGTTTTCTTTGGATGTCAGTAGCATTTTACCTCTGAAGATGAAATGAGTTCAGATTTTGCTTTCTATGAAGGTAAAATTAAGCAAAGATTTATGTATTGCTGAGTATTCTTAATACACACTTTTTCTTTTGACTGTCAGAAGTCAAGGAAGTTAAACATTTTAGAAAGTAGTATTTTATAATGGAAATTTTTATAATGAACTTCAGTGGCCCCGAGAAGCCAATAAAGCGCAACTTCAAACAGCCTTTCATGAAAGGTTATCAGTGTACAATATTATCAGTGTTATCAACGTACAATGTATTCATTTAAACCATAGTCACAGTCAAAGGCTTTCCAATTAAGCATATTCAGAGTATTATGAATGTCTTCTGAGACAGCTCAGAGGGTGTTGATGGGCCTCCAGTTTAAATTCTGTACTTGACATTTTGTTTTCTTTCTCACTCCTCTCCTGGAACCTTTCAGTACCATCTTTATTTATTAAAAAATCAAGCTCTCCAACATATTTTCCACCTCAAAAAACAAATTTACCTACACATGACAAAATTAATCAGTCCCACATTGTAAATGTATCAGCATGACAAGAACTGTGCAAGTAGTAATTGTTACAGTGAACTTTCCATAGGTCCTTGTCTTAGAGGAAAAGTGAGAAGTGGGAATGGCCACAGCCTGAAGAAAAAAAAACGAGTTCCCCAAATACCACTAATTTCCTTTGGCAATAGTTCTTAGGATCCATTTTGGAAGTGTATGTAAAGCTTGGCATCTTCTAGTGACTTCAGATGCAGCTTCAGGTGCGTGTGTCACACATTCAGTGTCCAGGCCCATCGAAACATTAAAGAGCTTCCCCCAAAAGCTGTGTTTCTAGATGAATAGCCCTTTAGCGAATGCTTGTTGTAAGACCCTTCAAACAGATACCACTTGTTTATTTGTCCTGAAAACATCCTTAATTTATTCTCTGTAAGCAGCTGGTCAACCTGCTCACTCTAATCTTAGATGCATTTGTTGATGTTCAGAATCCTGTCCTGTGCCAATTTCACCCCACTGAATTTTATATTGTACCCTCTCTAATTTCATTCTACTACAGACATCAGCAGAACTCTTGTTGAAAGTCACAAGAAAAAAAACAGAGAAATTATATAATATAGAAGCAGTGTTCACAATAAAAGTGTCATTCTTACCATTATCTCAGCACCCATATTTCCTTCTGCAGAAACAGCATAAATATTAATTTCTTACCAGTTTCTGAAGGCATTCCAGTTGTCTTCACAGATGACTGCTGCACAAGGACTACATGGTTTTGTCCTAAACCTGTTAAACAATCGCCGTTGGGGTTGAGATGCATTATAAAAGTCCATGTTCTGGTCGCAGCTGCATATTGGTCATGAGTTCAACAAACCATTTCAACTCTTTTTGTCCAAGCTTCCCCATCTATACAAGAGCAGGGCTGCAACTGTTGGAGAAGCATTTTTGTAAATGCAAGTCACAGTGTAAATAGGCATTATTATGATTTGGGTCTGCATTTGTTCTCATCCTGCTCTTCATCCCTCCCCAACCTTTTCCCATCCTGCCCTATACTAGAGAGCCTTTCTCTTTTGCATAAACTGATCTGTATCTGGAATGACTCTTCTGTTTGACTCCTGGTGCCCTAGGTGACAGTGACAAAATTTTGGTGTGACACCTTGCTGTGTGTGAACTTTGTATGGAGAAAGATAAAAGTGTATTTGCCCACTGTTTTTACATAAATCTGCATGTGTGTGTGCCTACACAGATGTAAACCACCCAGCCTACAGAACTGCACCACTGAACACATTCCTCCATGAAGGATGAGAAGACTGCCCGCGTTCCCGTAGCACCCCAAAAAAAGACAAATACAACTGAAGTGGGACAATTCGGGTTCTTCCATTAAGAACCACAACAATTCTGGTCTCAGTGGATCTGCACAAGACACTGTCATTATCCCTGGATCATTGACACGCTAGACCAAAACAGCTCCAGTCTATCGTGTCAATGTGCATTTAGGGAGTCCTTAATGCATGGATCATTGGCATATGATGCTGTAAAATCTCTGTAGGAGATGTTATGGTGTAGTGAGTCAACGCACACTTAGGGACTCCTCCATTTGTGAATCATTCACAGTGCATCGTGCCAATTTATACTCAGGGAGCCTTTAATCTGCAGGTTGGTTCATTAAGAGTGGCCCTGTAGACTAAAACTACTTGTAAACTAACTGTCGCACTGTAGACATAAAGTTCATTTTCTTAATTTCCATTTGCTCTAAAAAGAAGGCATACAAATTCCAGTGGCACAAAGACATATCATGAAAATCATGGAAATCCATAGCTTGCTGGAGTTCTAGGGAATCTTTCAAAATCTCACTGTAAGAACAAAGGCCAAAAAAAGCTGTGGTGGAAAACTGTATTTTTGACCCTCCTGCAAGTTTTCAAAAAATGCCTGAGCCAGTCTTTTTAACATGCTGCTTACAAAAGAAATTAATCCCATGGGCCTTCTGTGCTAAAGGATCATTGATCATTTTCATAAGAGCACAGAAAGTATTCTTTTCTACAAATAATGGATGAGTTGGTGATCCAAAAATAAGAAAATTGTGGCAGCTAAATATTTACCTGGGTGATGAATTTTTTAGTGTCCTTCAGTTTCACTATGCACATTTGAGAATCTGCAGATGCCTACCTACCTAATGACACCTGCACATCAAGTCAAAAAACCGTCATCTGCTCCTGTGGTGTTGCAACCCTGAGCAGGTCCAGTTCCTGAAAGCAGAAAAAGACAGCCCTCCTTTTAGTTATCCATCCTCCCGTCTTCAGCCTGCTATAAATCACTGTCATTCCATTGACTTCAGTGGGTTTATGCCAATGAACACCAGCTGACAGCCTCATCCCATATTTAGCAAAAACTAGTTTCCAAGGCTAATGGGGTTGAATCGGACCTTTTGCTTACCAGGCAGCTTTGCCACAGGGAATTTTTCTTCTTTCCAAAATCGACTTAAAAATGACCAAAGGCCGGTCTGACCTGCCTTGTTATTTATGACCCTGTGGTTTCTTTTGTGAGAATGAGGTACGTCCGTGATGCCCTTTGCCAACACCCCCTCACCACCAGCGAGTTCGAGCCACACACTGCTTGGCTGCCACATCCCTCCCAGATATGCAGTGCTCAGCAAAAGGGGCGCAGCACATGCGCAAGACATGAACCTGTCACCTCCACCTTACATAGAAAATCTACCTAGATCTGAAGCCCTCCTCCTACTTTTGACCATAACAAAACACCCAGACACCCAGCCTGGGACTAGCGCAGTGCTCTGGGGGGCTCTCTGCAAACCCAGCACAGATGAAGCGTGCCACGGGTGGGAAGCTCACTGCTCCCACCACGCTCAGATGTGTGATGCAGCCACAGCTGCGTGCTCCCCAGCTCGGAAACAAAAGCACTTGACGGGGGCAAGAGTGCAAGCACAGCAGGGGCCCAGGAGCCAGCGAAGCAGTAATCCAGGAAGTCGGTAGATCAGCTGCGAGGACGGGGGGAGCCGGGGGGAGTACAGGCAGGTCTATTTGAATATCAGGCTCTGCCACACTCAGGGCTCTGCTGACAACTTCATTACCTCCACGTATAAAAATGACTGCGGGGTAATGCAAATGGCTTTCACGGCGCGCACTCGCCCGCGTCCTGCGTGCTGGCTGCAGGCCGGGAGAGCCAACAATGGGGCCTGAGGCAGATGAGCCTTTGTCCCATTTCATAGGATATCTCTTCCAGGCACGGCCCTCCCTCCGCTCCATGCATGATGCAGTCCGGTGACTTGGCTCCCCAGGCTCTGAGAGCTGGGGGACTGTCTCCAGCCCGACCTCCTCTGTCAATCACACAAGAAAGAAAGTGGGAGCAGAGGGAGGGAGGGATGCCCATCTATCTATACGAAATTTCTAATGAATGTTAAGCAAATTTCCTACAGCCTGACATGGTGATCTAATTAATATTATAGAAATGTCGACGGAATATCATTCCACGGATAGGATTTATCACCTTGAACTGCTGCATAACTGATGGTGAAGGAATGGGCACCCCCGTCCCCCTGATGCTGATTAAATTAGACATGAGCATCAATATGTTACTTATTGGAGACTAGGATTTCATGCTATTACTCTTCAGTTAATCAGAGAGCTGTATCTTTTTTTAAAAGATATCAGACTCCCAGTTCTGCTTGTGTGATAAAACGGATGAGGGGTTTGACTACACAACACTCACTGTGTGGGGGAAAAATTCAAAAAGAAATCTGACCGAGACTGAGCTGAAAGGTCCCATGATGACCTTGAGAAAAACTCCTCCCAAAGGCACCAGCCCCAAAATGCTGGTGGTGTTGGCTCAGACTCAAGGACCAGCCACATGATTTAGCTGCCCTGTGCCCTGTCCCCACAGTGGTAGAGAGCAGATCCCCATCCTTCTGCCTAGATGCCAGCAACAGGCACCCTGGTGAAGGATGCAGCCAGGTCCCATTCCCAGCCCAGTGCCATACCCTTGTGCCCCAACAGCCCCAACCTGCTGGGCTCCAGCATTTGCTGTTCAACTAACCCTCACACAGAGCAGGCCATCAGCTTTCCTTTCAAGGAGGTTCATCCTGATTATTCACTATTAGTGGACACGCATACGAGTAGCAAATTCCTCTTCCCACAGCAGCACATAGACCTTCGGGTTGATTTTTTTCCTTGTCTTTTCTTTGTTTAGCCCCTGTCATCCTTCCTCAGAGGATGTACGCAGGCAGCAGTTCCTCTCCCAGGGCTTTGTTTAGCATTGGGTGATGTGGGCACCGCGGCTCCGGATCAGCAGCATAAGACATCTGGACGTCCTCCGAGTGCTTAATGCCCAGCAGGAAGGATCGTGCCAAAAATAAAGCAAGAAGGGCTAGCTGTCTTTGTATTATGCAGTGGCACGGCAACCAAAGAAGTTAGAGCTGTTCAAGAATGTGTAACTAGGTAAAATGGGATGGGGTTGAGCATAGGAAAATTGTGACAGAACATCAGGAAACGTTCCCTCACTGTGAGGCCTTCAGTTGTGTAATGGTCACCCCAGGGAGGCAATAGAAGTCTGGGCGCTTGAATAATTTAAAATTAGACTGGGGAAAGCACAGGGGAATATCATGTTGGGAGCAATCCTGCATTGATAGTTGAATAGGCAGAGCCATCTAATTGGTCCTTTCAGGCAGGAGGGGGCTGCGATGACTGATCTGTCCCCTAGGCATTAGGTTGCAGAATGACCATTTTGCATCACTAAATGCCTGTTCCTGATTTTCTGGTTGGGCAGTTTAATGCATTTCTAAGCTTGACTAGCAGAGATGAATATTGTTGCATCTTACATGGGGCATAAAAACGCTAAGCTTGAAAGAAGCTCTTACGGCAGATAAGAGGATTTGCGATTCTGATTTGAAGCACTGTGATTAAAATCTAACAGTGTGATGCAAAGTGTAATGAAGGGCTGTCAGCATCCTTTCTCTCGTGGCTCCATTTCACAATCCACTTAATTTTGCACTGCTACGGGCAGCAGTGAGGCTCCCACCCTGCATACCGACATCCGTGCATCCCACCTCCTCCCTTGGTCAGCACAGGGCAATGGCAGGGCCGTGCAGTCAGATGGAGCTCTGCAAACAAAATGTGCTCTGCAATACCGCCTGAGACTTCTGCATGCCTCTCCTGGGGGTGATCCACCTCCGTGCCTTGGGCTGAGTCTCAGGTGCTGGCTTTGGCCCAGAATGGATCTCCATGGTGAGGAACGGAGCTCCAGTCACTCATTCACATCCGAGATCTCATTTCCAGCAGCAAACGTGAGCTGGAGGTTGTCTTTGGATATAGAGAATTAGCCCATGAAGTACTTGTGCTAATGATAAGCTCCAAAATGATATTGAAATAGGTTTTAAAAATACATTTAGCAATCAGATCTTCCTTCAGAGCGGGAGCTCTGAAAAATACCTTTAGGGATTGAGAAGTGCTCTTCATGGTCCCACAGCAGTAGTTCTCTGTCTCACACAGGTGTTTCATCTGCCTCACACATCTTCCTCTCTCCCCAAGAGGCACGAATTCACAGATTAATTTTGCTTTGTTTTTTTATTAACGAGGACAAATTTTTCCATGATCTTCAGAAAGCAGGAACAATTCAAGGAGCAGGGAGGATGAGGAGACTGTTTGGTTTCTGCAGCACCCAGACCTGAAGGGAAGAGGCTCTGTGCTACACATGTGATACAGAGATGTGTTTTGGGAAGGCTGTGAGCCTGCTATCATCCTCAGGTGACAAAACACCGAGAACAGAGTGGTAACTTTCCTGCTCAGCAACTGCTCTACCCTACACTAATGAGCACTGTTAGGGATTTCTTCACTTAGCATTTCTCATTATTAATAAATTTTGCTCTGACAACTATAAAGTGAACACTTTGGATTTATGCACCTAACCTAATTACATATGCTGCATGTACGCATTTCATTATTTACTTGACAGATTCATTCCTTGATACCATAAATAATTAAAGAAGGATCAAATATTAACAATTGGATACATGCTAATTCTCCTAAAATCTGGGGAAACAAACACATTTTATTTTCCTTTCAATAAAAACAGAATGAACTGCTTTCATTAGAGGATGTAAAAACAGGCAAAGTTCTTGACTGTCATCTTTATTTTGCAGGGAGTGAAAATTAAAATGTCCGGCTGCTCTCCGTTCCCTTTACAGGAAAGCACACAGCAAATTTAATAAGCATAAGAGGTGAGTAATTCCTTTGTGACAGCTTCTAAATGAAACGTTTTGCTTTAGCGTTTGTCAGGCAACCTCCGAGGGAGGTGACATCACACACAAAGTCTGATCTTGTCCCCACTACAGCCAACAGCAAATTAGTGCTGACTTCAGGCAGGATGGCACCCTTCCCGCTATTCCCCATACACAATTAGTCTGGTTGGTCAGCCTAAAAACCCCAATTCACCCTAAATTTCCAGGCAGCACCAGCTGGGCCTGTCCCCGCATAAGCATCCCCAGGCCCGGCCCAGTGCCAGTGGGAGGTGCTGGCCAGCTTCTGCCTCTTGCACACCACAGGGCCCGGCCCCTTCTCGGAACCGCTCCAGCCTCAGCCCTGAGTTATAATTAAATCCTCGGGTGAATTATTTGTGCCACAGAGCTGCTCCCAGCCACAAGCCCGCCTCGCTTGCAACTGCACCTGATGCTTACATAGTTACACATGCATTACTCAGTATCTCTGTTTGATCCAAAATATTCTCCAATTTGAGCAGATTTACTTTCGGCTACCGCGTCCCACAATTTTATCATTTTAAAGGTGTTAAAAACTCCCAGATTGCCACATTATTCACCATGCAAGATTAATGCTGGCCTGACAGATTGTGCCAGATCTTTGAGGGGGTGTGGGTTTTTCTCCTAAGTGCACACAGCATACCTGCGTGAGTCGTCCCTTGGCTGCTGCATACTGATCTTTGCATCTCCTTTCTTATTTCTGTCGCTAAAGAGAGAATATTAGGGCGTGATTGTCAGGGTTAGTGCCGCTCTGACCTACACGTGTACTATTAATAATTTATGAGTTGATTTGAGATAGATCTCTGTGAAATGAGCTGGCAATAAGCAGGGCTGTCTGAGATGACAAAGATTCAGAATGGGCCAACTCACGTACATCAGCGTCTCGGCTTCGATCTGAAAACAGAACAGAACAAAACCTGGGTGTGCGTGGGCATGGTGCAGTTCTGCCTTCCTGGTCACTGCGATCCAAGACCCGAATGGAAATAGGGTACAGAGGTGCTTTTACTTTATGTGACGTGGTACGGGAACAAATGTGGAAAGAAAATGTAGAGCTGACCTGAACATGAAGGAAACTGCTGCTTCAACAGCAAGCAGCTGGCTGCTAGGCACAGTGAGATCAGTCAGTTCCTTGTTCCATACCTGAAATAAAGACATTCGGTCAAGGACTTAGATCCCTCCACACAAGCTGCAGCAGCAGAGAGAGGTGTATCAGCAGCACATGGGTGACACGTGGACAGCGTGACCGGGTGACAGGAGTGCCCTTTCTGTCTGTCTGCCAAGAGTTCTGTAGGAACCTTCTGGTTAATGTCCCCCTGTGCAGCAGCAGCAGGTGGCAGCTGACAGCCAAGGGAGGAGCAGGGCTCCAGGAGCAGCAGGGAGGAGTGCCAGCCGTTCCCAAGCTGCTGCTGTGGTGTCCCCACAGCATGGAGCATCCCACAGAAGCCAGAGGGTGAGGGCCCTGCAGAAGGCATCCTGCAAGAGTCCTCCTGCAGGGTGCATCACTCGGGAGGAGGAAAAGCCTTTGGCTTTCTGTAAGCTGCTGCATGTGCACTGTATGAACACGTCCCTCTGCGAGGTGCTTCTTGGTATCATTTCCCAGGGAGAAGACGCTGCCTGCACAAGTCATTTTTCTCCAACTTCAGCAGCCAGGTCTGCATGTTCTTGGGTTTCATGCAGGGAAATCCCGAGTACTCAGTTCCCAGACCAGCAAGAGGCTGTTTGGGCTCACAAGCCCCAGGTTGGCCCAGGAACCCAGCAGGATGCCACATGTCAGTGCACACCCAGCTGACAATCCCACCCGTCAGTGCATCTGCCATCTTCGAGAGGAAATGCGAGCCTCGCTCCTTACAATGGCTCCAACATCATCCAGGAACAAGGAGGAACAAACTGAAGCAAGGCATTTCCTAGCGTGTCTCTTCTGTGGGAAAGAGCAAAGATAACATTGTGCTCGGGACTTTTGCAACAGGATTTCTCTTATTTACAGGCAGTGGTCTGCACTGATAAAGGCCCCGTAGGAAGCGCTGCGATTATGGAGCAGCAGGACGAGAGGAAAATGCTGTAAAACTCCAAGCACAGAACAAGGCCCTGTCCTGTAATGTTCTGTCAACACCAGCCCTGCTTCCTCCAGTTTGGTTCCAACCATAGCATCGAGATTAACAAGAGCACAGCACTGCTGCAAGGGTCCCTCCGAGCAAATTCTGCCCATGCCGCTTATTTAGCCGGCACAAACAAGGTAACCTAATTGCCCATCTCTCCTCACCTCTGGTTTTTAATCAGCAAGAGGTGTGAGTAACCTCCTTTTCTTTTCCAAAATAGGCATAAATCTCTGCTCTGAATGCCACAGTCTGAAGGATAATTAGGCCCAAATTTTCAGACGCAACAGATGCCTGGGGGAGCTTGGTTTCCCAGTGCTGGAGTTCAGAGGGAAGCAAATCCCTTTCAGGTGATTCAAGTCACACATCAAAAAGTGGGGCCCCTCTGCTCCCTCTCACAAAGGTCTTGTGCCGATAGCAGGGCTTTTTGGAGGCACTTGGCACTGAACAGGGGAAAGTCCCAGCTCCTCCCTGGCCTGCGGCAGGCCCCAGATGTCCCTGTGCCTTGCTGTGTCTCCATTTCCCCCCTGTAAAAGAGCAGATCCTGTTTACTGCATGTGAGGTTGAATTAATCCCTCACTGCAGAGGGCTTTGAAGCTCTGAGCAGGAAAGCTTTATCATAAACACAGAAGAATTATGGACTTCCTATATCCAGCCAGTGATGTGCAGGCACTGATGCCAAGGGGTTACTTTGACTTCCAGTCATCCAGAGCCAAACTTGCTTCCAGAGTTCCTGTTATGTGCAATCAAGTTTGCATCCTTTTGATGGATTCTCCCAGCATCTTCAGTCATCAGAACAGCAAGGGCTGTGGATCTTCTGATGTGGAGAATAACACAGAAGATTCATATAAGCAGCACAGTATAGGCACTTTTTGGCCATATGATAGGAAACCATCTTTCTGCCATGTACAGGTTACTCTTCCATCGAGGTAATTCGTCGGGACCAAACAGCACTGTCCCAAGAGGCACATTCATGGCCACTTCCAGCTGCAGGAGCAGCTTTCCCATGGGAGACGTGTAGGGGGTTATGAGTTCCTTCAGAGCACATCTTGAAGCAGTGAAATCCCTTTAAAAGTAGCCTCCCTTGGAGAAAACCAGCCCACAAGGATAGAATAGCTCCTCACACTTTGGTACTTCGATGTCACCACTGGAAAAACAGTCTTCAAATCAACACAGGAAGCAAATTCAGATACGAGTGGGAATGTAGGAACAATGTATTTTATGGGAGAAATCCTGTCCCATGCTAAAAATTCAAGACCTCAAAATTCCCAGCAATTGAATTGAAGCCCAGTTTCACAGCAAGTGAGTATCGCTCGCATAGGAAATAAAATAGATTCAAAGTTCCTGACACTTGGCTCAGAGGGGAGACCTCTGCAAAACCACAGTGTTCCTTTCTGAAGCACAGGGAGATATTCATCTAAAACTGCCTTAATCACCTGAGTAAACAACATGAAATAGGAACACGTGAGAGGTCTTACAAACTGGAAATATATGGCACTTTGAAAGCGCGTGCGTGTGGAGAAGAAAGAATAGATTTCACAGACCGCTTTATCATCACAATTATTGATCATGCATTACAGACTTACACACAAAAAACAGGAATTTCCAGAGTAATAGAAAACAAATTTAGAACTTCATGTAGTACCTACTTCCTTTCAGAAATAAAAATGCATCTTCATTACAGTTGAAAACCGCTATTTAAAAATGTTCTTTAATTCAGAGCAGGTATTTTTGTGTTCTCAGGAAAAAAACCCACCTGACTGTAGCACATTCACAAAAGCCACCTATTGGTTCAAACAAGAATGTCATTTTTAATCTGAGCAGCATTCAGAAGACAGAATTTTTTTCAACTTCAGTATATGCAGCACAACTATTTTTTTTTCCATGGACTCCAGCTGAACCAGCCCCTGATGGGTCTTAAGCATTTCTACTCCGACATTTGTGTTTGGTACTTGCACATCACCTGAAGCAGGCCTTCTGCCTTGGGTTAAGTTACAAGACGTGAGGCAGAGACAGTTTTGTCCAAAAGGTTTTTTTTCTGTACTGTTTTCTATTTAACGTTTTTGCTTCGCTTTCTTATCAACTATCAAAACAGAAACAATGCAAGAATCAAGCCAAGGGCCTATCTCAGCTGATGACTGATTTCTTATGTACGAGCTCAAAAAGAAGGGAAGACACTGCCAGTAGTAAAGACTAATTCTGCAAGCACCCAAATTCACAGGTAACACTAGCAAGTAACTACCACTCCAGCATATTTTAAATATACCCATGGAAAGAATCAGAGGAACTGCAAATACTTGTGACTATAATAGCCTACTACACTATAAGATGCTTAATTTGGTGTTTGTTTGTTTGTTTTTAAAGTAATGGTAAGGTTAGGCACGTGTGGCATGTTTAAATGAACAAGGAAATTAGTTGTGCTTGGTTGACATTTTATCAAGAGGTGAATTCCTCCCTGCCTACAGGGAAGCATGAGCTCCTTGAGCAGGGTGAGGCAGCCAGACAAAAGATGCTCTATGAAGCAGGGCAGTGAAGCCATACTCTGTGGGTCTGGATTTCATTGCTTTGCATTAAACCAAGCGGCTTAAAGCTATGATCCAGAGCGTTATCTGCTGAGAGCAGAGCGGGCCCTGCTGTGGGTGTGAATCCCAACAATGGGAAGCCTTCCCCAAGGGACAGAACGGGCACCCACAAAACGTTCAGCACGGATGAGATCCCCAGACGGAGGGCAGCAACAACAGGAGAGGAGCAGTGGGCTGGATGGGGCTGCCCAGAGGACACAGCCACAGATTTGCCGTGTTTTAATCTGAACCATGATTTCCCACCGCAGCCTTTAAGCAGGCTCTGGCTGCCTCCGGCCTGCCCTCTCCTCCCTGCTCTGCTCCCTGCATGAGCACATCTCCCTGTATTCTTTTGTTTTTCCCCCTTTTGGCATTTATTTTTTCCTCTCCCCATCACCCCGTTCATGCGGAGCGGGGCTGCTGATTACAAAGAGGCAGCCTGACTCCGGCAATAGGTCTTCTTCACTAATCCTCACTGTCACCGAAATTCCAGCTGCTACCAGAGTAAGAGGCTCAATCCATATTTGCCAGCTCTAATATGAAATCTGTCAGGGCCCAAATTAATGAGTTCCAAATTCCTTACATCACGATAACAGGTTAAGACTGGTCAATTAATTACATAAATCCTACCCGGTGCTCCCAGGCACCACGGCTTACATCACGGGGAGCGCGGGAAGGCCCCCCAATCAAGCAAGATGAAGTGAAATAAATCAAACCAAAAGAATAAGATATTTTGCTTTGCTTCGCTTTGCTTTCTCTGCTGGCAGGGCTGCGCGAGGCGGGGAGCACGAAGCCGCGGCCCGCCGCCATTTGCGCACACACACAGGCGCTAAAAGCGCCGCAGCCCCGCGCAGCCGCGCACTCACCGCGAGGGCGCCGCCCGCCCCGCGCCTCCCGCTGCACCGCAGCGCCCCCTGGCGGCGCGGAGGGACGCTCCCTCTGCAGGGCGGGGGGCGCGGAGCCACCGCCCCCTTTGTTCCCGCGCGGAGCCCCCTCCCTCTCTTCCCTCTCCGTTGCCACGGGCTGCGGTTGCCACGGGTAACCGCATGGTGGCCGCGCGCCTCCAGCAGTCGGGACGCGGGCACACGTGCGCGGCCCCGCGGCGCGGCGGGCAGGTAAAGCGCTGCGCGGCGCCGCGGGACGGGCAGGGAGCGGAGCGCCGGCGGCATCGGGGCAGCGAGGCCGGGGACGCTGCCTGCCCGGGGAGAGGGCATCCCCCCTATTTTTGTTTTCTTTCCCCTCTCTTTCTCTTCTTTTTTTACCTTTCTTTCCCTGTTTGTTTTTATTATTATTTCTCTCGTGTCCCTTTTGTTTCTTTCATTATTCCCTCTTTTTCCACTATTTTTTTCTCCTTTCCTATTTCCTTCTTTCACACACGCCCGCCCCCCCCCCCCCCCCTTTTCCTTTTGTCCTTTTTTTTTTCCTCTCCTCTTTCACCCCATCCCTCACAGCAGCTTCTGCAGATGCTGCACACACCCACCCACAAATACATACACATATATACACACGCCGTGCACCGAGGTGCCTCGCAAATCAATAAAGAACCAAAGCAGAAGTGCCACAGCTCCCAGCTGAGGCCGATTCCTGCTATAGGAAGCAGATGCAGTGCTTTCCAAGGCGTTATTGCAGAAGGTGAAGCAGCACTGCAGCACAATGCTTCTGCACCGTAACGACTGCTACGTCCCTTCCATCCCGACCACTTCCCTGGTGCTGTGACTGCCTTTCCTCAAGCACCAGAGCTTTTCCTGAGCAGAATCAGCTTGATCATAGAACTCAGAATTTGCATTTTGGTGCTGGGGAAGGATGCAGCCCTGTAAAAGCCACAGGGTAGAACCCCAGCGCTGGAAGTAGCAGAGAAACGCACAGCTCTGTGCCATCCATCGCCAAACCACATCCTACGCTTTGAGTGACAGTCACCAACAGTGCACACCCACAGTATTTAAATATTATTCCACTAAACATTTCAACATATTTAAAAAAATCTCATGGGGTGGGCATAGGATGTTTCAGGCAGAAAGTGGAGGGGGTTTACAGAAGCACCCTGCTCTTCTCATGAAGATTTGCTGTCCAAAAGATGTACTTTTCTCTTCTTTCTTATTAAATGTGTTCCAGTGGCACAGTAACAGGTTGCTCACAACGTCCTGGAGGTACACACTCTGTAATTCAACAGCCTGTATAGCTGGAGCCATTTCCTCTTAATTTCTACAAAAAGAAAGAAAAAGAGAAAGAAAGGAAAAGAAAAAAAACAAAAAAAACAAAAAAAAAAAAAAAAAAAGGACAAAACCAGAAAGAAAAGAAAAGCAAATACAACTGTGTATGCACATATCACAAAAATAGTTGAAATTATACAGGGCAAGTGAAAGCAAATAGGCTGTTGATAGAAAAAAAGAGGAAGCCTCAATGGTAGGTATAAACACAGGATAAAAGGGGTAACTGGGTTTAATTAATTGAAAACTTTAAGAAATTAAAATAGGAATGTTGCATTCTAAGCAAAAGCTAAAGCGCAGCGTTTGAGTGCAATTACTTGAGCACAGAATTATTGCCATTAGGTGAAATTGGCAATAGTAATTAAATGTATTACAAACTCAACATTACCCTGTTTGAAAGACCAGCAGGAAATGGCGTGGCTCAAAACGAAGAAATACCACTCTGAATACCAGGGCTGCTCTTGCAAAAGCAAAATGCACGACACTCACAATCACCCCCTTGCTCAAGTTGCAAAAAACACCGATTTCCTATTAATATCTTTAAGTTAAATAGAAACTAGCACTTAAATGCTTCCAATTAAAGCGTTCATGTGCACTCACATACAGCTGATACACAAAATAAATACTGGGACATAGAACACTTTTCCTTCCTTTTTAATAATAATAAAAAAGATGCACTAGTACAACCAATACACCCAACAGTGAGAAAATAAATATTTAAACACATTTCTGCCCGATCAGAAGAAAGAGCTGCTGTAGAATTCCAACTTCTGAGCAATCTGACAAAGGAAACAGCAAGATAAGAACAGAATTGATAGAAAACTGATATTTATTTCGGAAACACCTTTGTTTGGAATCCATTCAGCAGCGCACAAACAGATCAGCTCCTGGAATGGAAAAACAAAACAGCCACAAAGGTTTCTGCACGCTCTGTGTTTCTGCACTTTGTCAAATACTGAGGGTTTGTTTGCAGGGCAGGGCAGCGAAGTGCTTCAGCAGCCCAGCTCGAGCTTTCCAAACAAAACCTAAAAGTAATATTAAAAAAAATAAAAGCAAGCCCACCCATCCTATACTTCATTAAATAAAAACAGCACTATCATCCTCTGACATCGCTCCCATTTCTAGCTTTATTCCAGCTTTATATATCCCCATCTTTTAAATAAGCTCCCAAAACAATTTTTCTAATAATGCACTCTCTCAAAACAAAGTAGTGCAATGGAACCATCCCTACGTGGCACTAGTACTATTTTTAGGCTACTTTTAGCTATAACTTGTTGCTTTAATTAAATGTTATCAGCTTTACGTTAAAACAGCTTCGTTGCTAACTGGCACACAAGCCGAGATGGCAAAGAGATCCATTTGTGCAATTCAGTCAGACTAAGCAAAAAGAAGCACGGGTATTTATCTCAGGAAAGCGCTGCCATCAACAGAAAACAGTGGCTCGAAGCAGTTACCTAAGAGATGTTATCCTCAGGCTATTAGAACACGTTTCTAAAATTACACAGATTCCCAGCTGGATGCTTGAAAAAAGCGTGCCCACACATGCCTCTGCTAACCTTTATGAGGTGTCCAGTTAATAATCTATTGTTTCTGTAATGCATAGGAGGTGAACAACGCTCCTTCTTTGAAAGTAGCCCCGGATTTCTTAAAGAGGACACACGCACCCATTTTAGGCTGGGAACACAGCGCCGGAGCACACGGAGCTCTGCTGGGCCCATCGGACCCCCCAGCTCTTTTTAATAGCAGCTAAATGTCAAATGTAAATACAGCACCACAGCAAAACGTATTCCTTTGACAGAGCCTGGGACAAGACGCTACGCAGCTGCTGCTAACAATAAAGAGCAGCGCTGACGTTTAATCAAAATAAGAATCGGTGGTTACAGAGTTGTATCCAAGCCTGCCTTTTGTTTGTGAAGTGCTCCGTATCCATGTGCTAACTGCAGCCACAATGGAACCGGCAGCTCCAGCTACTCCCAAAGATTCCAGCCCACATTCACGCAGCTTGTTGCAGCTGTGGGATCATCATCACCTTGGAGTGACAGACAGCATTTATGCTGCTACATTAAAGCATGGCTCCTGACATCTTCATGTAGGTGCATGAAGTTAAATATGCTGGGTGGAGTCCTGGACACAGTGCAGTCAGTGGAAAATTCAGCCATTGGTTTTAATGGACTGCATCCAAGATTCTCACTGGGAACGAGTACCCATCATTTCCCTGGGAACTGAGAATCCTCAGCAACCCTAGAAGTTATGTCATTTTTATTATCATTTCCAATTTCCAAGAAACCATACTCAAGAATTTTGGCCTTATGTTCTTATACACAATAAAAACAGGCTTTCCATAAACATCACAGAAAGATCAGGGAAGATATATTTATATCTCAAATTGTCAGCAGTGTATAGTTCGTACAAATGTTGTTTTGCTGATGTTGCTGAGCTACTTGAAAAAGTTAATACCTTGCGGGGTATGTAATTTCATCACCAATGTCAAATGACTTCTAAAGATGAAACTTCTCTGTTGCAAATTACAAAAAGATGCTTTGACTGTGTTTGATATGATACACCAACTCTAAAGCTGAGGATGAAGTTATCTTTATTTTTCCAGCTCTAAGACGTGCACTCACTAAGGGAAATATTTTAACAGCCACGTCAGTCAGCGGAACACGACTAACCCAATGCTGAGATTATTATAGTTACAGAGAAGTAAACGCAATAGGTAACACATAGACCTGAGTCAGCAGACATAATAAATCAAAGAAATAATATTGAGGCCTGTTTAAAAACTCTGTAAGGACATACTGTTGTGTTGACAATGAGTCTTTTAGGTGCTTGTTGCTAGCAAGTTGCATTTATGTGGGGTATGTAACTGGTAAACATAGAAGAAACCATTTTGTGCTGTCCTGAAGATAAGCATACAGAACTGATCTTTCATGATTCTTCAGAAGCTAGGCTTGCTTTACATCCACATGAAACGCTGTCATCACTAGGTCCAAGCCCGGAGGATGAACTGCAGAAAAAGGGGAGAGGAAAAAAATAAAATAAAAGGAGGAAATTGGTTTTCACAACACACTCAAAGCCTGAGTAACAGAGGAGAACTTTAATTATCTCCAGTCACAAAGAGAGACAGGAAATTTGGACTTTTAATTAGCCATTTGGAGTGCAGTTGGATATTTTTTTAGCAAGATAATTTAAACGCGAATAATTCAAGTCTGACTAAATGAAATTCACATAATCAGAATGCAGATAATTGAATTTCTACTGCATTCATTAATTCAGTGTGGAGGTGTGTGTGAAGACTTCTATGATGAGCTGTCACAGCTCAATAAAATCTCAGTCAATTAATTTTTTCATTATCTTAGTATTACATCAACAAAAAACTGAAGCACACGCATGCGTGTGTGTGTATACACACACACACACACACACACACACACACACAATCTCAAGAAGTAAGGAAATACAGAAATCACCTCTCCGAATCAGAGTCTGCATCGTTTCCTCCTTTTTTTCTCTCTTCATCTTCTATAGGAAAGCGCCTGTTCAAAGAGGCAAACTTCTGAATCGCATCAGCAACAGAGTATTTGGTCTGCCCAGATACACAAGCCTCCATATCTTCCGGACTCAGCTGAGTCTGTAGGAAGAGGTGAAGCCTGCTGTCCGAGAGCAATAATGCATTTTGTAGAATCCTTTAAAAAAAGAGCAGTGAAATGTTTCTATGTGGATACACGCACATTCTGAAGTGTTTTACCAGAACAAATTCTAAATGATGCCCTGATTTTAAGATTCCTTCTGAATCCCAAATCAATTACAGAAGGTAGTGAGCTTATTAAAATGATTAGGTGTGCGTTACTTTCTTTTTACATTATCTGGAATTTCAGGTGAGTAAAAACACAAAACTAAGAGTTAAGCACATCTGCTATAAGAATAACTTCAAGGACGTTTCTTTCGTGTAACCATCTGTTATTACAACACGGATTAATTAATTATTTTCAGGCAGTTGGAGACTCTAACGAAAATTTGGTCTCTGTTTGGATAATTGTTTTTAAATAGCAAAGCTTTTCTGAAAAATGCAAGTCGCCAATTTCTTTGGTTGGGCAAAGAAGCGCGTACAGAGACACAGAGCTCCAGACACACACAGTGAAAACTTTGAAATCCCTGCAAACAGAGCCAACGTTAGCCAGAACTTGTTTACAGACATACATTTAAACAAGAGTGAAAATGCTGCTACTGAGCACAATTTTAAATATACCTCTAAACAGTTCTCAGAGAACCTTACATGCAATTTCATTCTAGCTTTTCAAAAGTCCATTTTCATGTTTGGCTTATACGTATTTCAAGTTAAATCTTCAAATACGTTTAGCACACAGCATTTACTTTCATATAGTGGAGTAAAGAAAGTGTAATACTTTCCAGGAACACAGAACGTTGTAGAGGCACTTCTGCAAGGACTTAAAATTGCAGATCACCGTCGCTATTTTGAAAAAAATATTGCAGCTTTGCTGTAGCATTTCTCTACAGAAGGAATTCTTCTGTACATACATCCTACAATGTGTAACAAGAGACTTTCTGCCTATTTGCACGTGCAATTTTTCCTATCCAGGTGAGTAAAGAGATTACTGTCTACGGCCGTGCCAAATAGCACTCCATAAAACTTAAATATCTTTAAAGAAACCAAAACTATTAGGAGTCTTTATTTACCTATTTCTACCCATTTGGGCTACAACAGTTGCCCCCCAAAATAATTACAATGCAGTAGGAGACAAGAAATAACATTAAATGCAAGAAGTAGTAAAAGCAGTAAGACACAGTGCATTTGATAGGTACTCTGATTAAAATTAAATGCATAACTGATCAGTTCCTTCTATCAAATAAGACTAATGAAGTGCTTGGACTGTAACATTTTAAAATACAAATACATTCTGAAATCCATACTCTAAAATAGCCAACATTACAACATTTAATTAGCATGCTAACATATGTCTGGTTTTATCTAAGCCTATACAATTCTGGCAAGTCAAAACAAATAATAAGAGTTGTCTAGCTAAAAATGTAGGATATTTGTGTTTGCACATATTTCCATTGCCTAGGCAAACACACGCGTTCTCAACCAAATAATTCAAACTTTGACTTCTTACAGTGAGGAAATGCCTCCAGTGAGCCCAGTGACCTACCAGGTGCATATAAAACTGTCTAAGAAGGAACAGACTTGACTGAAACTCAAAACACATTTTCACGCCTATGTTGTCTTCTCAACCTCATATAAATTCTCACAACTCTAATTAAAAATAAACATAGCAAACAGAGTACGTATCTGTAAAGCCAATGCACGCAGTGTATTAACATACTGAAAAACTTCTTAGCTCTCATAAAGAAGCAAGCAAATGCCCTGGAAGTCAACCCAAATCACAGAATTTACAAGTCTACACACCTTGACAGCACCAGCCTCATGAATGCTTTGAAAAGTCATCATTCACTGGATGCTAACAGAGGATTTCAGCCTTGACTCGTGATAAACACATTCCAAAAGACGACAAACATTGCGACAGAAAATACAAGAAAAAAAAAAATACTGTTCTACACAGTAAATCCACATTTACGGTTTGCGCGCTCAGGGGAGTCAATTTTCTCCTCCCTCTTTTCCTCCTCTTAAAAGAAAAGGGAAAAAAAGTATTTGAAAAGTATAAAAACAACATTGCAGAGCTCACCCCTCGAGGAAGGAGAGCTACCCGTTTTCCCAGGCTTATAAGCACAAGGAGGGGATGCACATTTCTGCAATTCTAAGCATTGGCGTGTCTAATACAAAGTAACACAGCAAAAGCCAAGAGATTAAATTCTGCCCATGGCATTTAGTTTCACAGCTTTTCTTCTTCCTCTACCTTCCAAAGTTTCCTGCCACCCAGCGAAAACACAAGTAACTAACTGCTCGTGCCATTATGCCACGCTTACAGCTCGGTTGCTGCTTGGAATTTATTTTATTTTCTTTATAAAATAATGGCTAATCTTTAAAATTGATTTTAGATGGTTTGAGGCATTACACCAGAGGAGCAATGAGCGCTAATGCCAATGATATTGGACACAAATTCATTTTAGCTTTACTTCACGTCCAGTACAATTCTGCTAAGCCTTGAACTGCGAAAGCGCCGTTATTAACTCAGCAGTAACCCAACGCATGGCACAGCAAACAAAAGCCATCAGAGCACAGACTGATCGGGACCTCAAGGCTACTGTCCTTTTTTTTTTTTTTTCCCCCCTTTGCTGCTATAATTCAATTCCCAATTTTACTTTACATTGGACTCATTATTTCACAGTGATTTTCTTTTCTGCTCCACAGCGCCATCTGGAGCTGAAATGACGGAAGAGAAACTGGGGGGAAGGAACGGGAAGACGTAGGTGAAGCTTAATAGCATGCACACATTTGGGGGCGGGGGAAGACGTCAAACACACAAAGCATTTTGCAAAGCAGTTAAAACAAACGCACACACACACACCTTTCACCCAGTTGTACCCTTGAAACGTTTCTCTTTTCTTTTAATTAAAAAATAACTGCTTTCACCCCCTCATCTGAACCAACAGGTTAGATTGCTTTTTAATTGCATCCTTCTAGCAATCAAAATGAAAAATAATTTCTGCTCCATCCGTCAGCAGTACGTTTTCCTGTTGGAAATCCTGTTCCAAGGAAATAACCACATGCTTGTGGCCAGGTGTGGGAGCAGCACTGAGGGCTGGCAGAGCAGCCACCCCATAGGCCCTCACCAAGTTGGGGACTCATTGTGCAAGGTGCTGCACCTCTGAAATGCACACTGGGCTCCATGGGCTGCAAAGTCAAAATCTAACAGCACAACACACAAATAAATAAAAGCAGAAGAAAAGGTGGAATGCCCTAATATTAATACACATATATAACATTAATACCAAAGCACAAGTAAGCATTCACACTGTTTGAATCCAATCAGGAGCATTGATGGCGTTCCTCCAGCAGTTTTATGAGTACAGGTGTCAATGCAAAGCTGCAATTGCAGTGATGTAAATCAGCTCCCTCCACAGTTGTGCTAATGTCAGAGTCATGGGGCTCACAATGATAATTCCTATAAACTCACTGGACACATTTAAGAGAACAACAGACTTTCTGTGCATGCCTAGAATAACAATGAAAGGCTAAATCCTGCAAGTCTTTATCACATCAGCAGTCATTACTTGTCAGAGATCTCACTCCTCTCAGCCAGATTGCTCACATGCATAATGACTGCTTATGTGATTAAGAGGGCTGCAGGAGAAGGCTCTACATTTGAATTAGAGATAATAAAATCATTTTTTATTCGTGGCCATGTGAATCTGTTTGTAAGCTTTCAGTAAGTGCTCGTGATCTCTGGACCCTTAAAGAAAAGGGGCAGAAAATATGACTTCACAACCAAAAGTAGTAATGTCATTGTTGAGGAAACTCTGGGTAGTATATGAGGAGTATTTCTCCTTCCCCATCTTACAGCAAGAACATTTACTAAAGGGAAAACATGTGCTTTGTCTTATTTGGACAAGGTCCAAAATCTGGTTTTCTTCAACATGATTTTATTAGGTATATTATACACTGTTCTGCTGGAGGAGAACAACATATGGCCGAACAGTACAACTTAATCCTAACTAAAGATTTCCTGTATCTACTGTAACCTAATACAATGACAGATGCACACTCGTATATGTGTGGAAGGTTAACACTCCGATTTTGTTTTCAACAAATTTACTCTGCCCATTTACATCATATCAGGAGAGAAAGGAGAAAATAAAACTTGAGAGACAACAGATCACAGCCTGTGCTGTGGTGCCCTCTATTGAACATCCGCTCGGCCTCTCGCAGTGAGCGCAGGGCTGCACAGCCTGCAGTAAACAAAGCTCCATTTCCTCCTTTTAAAAAGCCTACTGTGCCTCCTCATTCATTTTTTATAACAGAGGAAATGTTACTGATAGCGAGCAACTGTGAAGCAACTGTTTAGGATCTGATAATGAATACATTTAAGAATTAGCATGTCTGCTAGGCATTATTTATTTCAGTGGGTTTGCTTCTCTCACCAGATAGGAAAAAGCTTCAATGCTTTGCTCAGAACAGCTCCACTGGAAAAGGCAGCCATCACTCACAGGAGTCAATCCTACCTATGGCTGCAATGCTCTTGCTGCTCGGTGCTGACCAATCTGCCACGTAGGCCCTGGCAGGCTGGGATCCATCTTCTTCAGAACCAGCCCCCCACTTTCCATGTGTCACCGCGTGGGGACTTCTCCAGGAAAGAGCCCTCTACCTCTATGCCAGCTTATGCTTGTGGGAAGGAAGGCAACCTGAATCCCAAAGTTACAGTTCTTCAGCTATTCAGGGATGAAAGCAAAAGGGATCTTGTAGAACCTAGTCCAATAAGGCAGTGCTTCAATTTTGACTTCCAATTTAAGAGTAAGCTTTTCCAGTGAATCAACCTACAGACATCCTCAAATGCATGAGGATACATACCAGGAAAAAACCACAATCTTCCTGATTCTTACAAAGTAATTTGTAATTGAAAATGGGCTAGCTGGCTTCCGTTAATGCAAATGGACTTTTGAAATATTAAATTACGCCCAGGCAAGAAGTAAGCCTTACAGCTCTTCATCATTCAGAGATAATTACCTGTAAGAATAGCAGGTCTTACCCTGTGCTGGTGTGGGAAAGCCAAATCAAAATGGGAAACATCTTCAGACTTTGCCAAACTGTACAGCTTGGATACAGTTTCCAGCTATTGGCACGTTTTACAGGAAGAAGCTACACAGAGGTCCTTTTTAAGCACCTCACCATGCTAACTACCTGTGTTGAGTGACATGTGAAGAACAAAGGGACTTTACAGCAGTTGACAAAGATAGGATGCCACAGGGCTCCCAAGGTGCTGCCTCCAGCAGCAAAATCCTTACTCCTCCGGCATGTGGCTGCTGTCCTGGCAGAAGCTGCAGCAACTTCTCACACAGAGCAATGGGCACAGGGGAGAATCAGAAATTCTTACAAACCTGAACTCCACTGCAGGTATGCTTTCAATCCAATAAGCTTATAGCATATCAAATATAGGCTGGGTTCCTTACATGTGGGCATTTGAAATCTGTTACCTATAAACCTCTGCCTCAACAAATGCACACAAGTGGCACAGATTTCATCCCACAAAGAAAAATCAGCTGTATAAATAAACTGTGTATAAACCACCAATATATTAAGACAGAAGAATTGGAGTGCTTTCAGTATATTAGCTGGAGCGGTCCAAAATCAGCAATGATCACATACAAGACTTAAAGACAACACACTAGTTAATGAGTCCCCCAGATGCTTTTTCAGTGTAAGATCTAATAAGTCCTTTGGTCCGGACTTATTTAGAAAGAAATAAAAGCAGCATCACAGCAATATGGATCAGCAAATAAAAAGATCCTAACTATAAATAGCAGTACGTCTAACATGCCAGCCAGCAGAGGGCAATGGTACAGCATGCAATTTGCCAAGTCAATTCATCACCACACAACTTATCTCTGCAAATTCCCTCCAACTAGACCCCAGGGCTGAGGGAAAGCTGACACCTTTCTAAAAGGCATCCAAATTGAAACGTTTAAATCATTTCCTTACAACAGAGATGCCTCTTTCCTCACTCCTGGACTAACAGCAGCGAGGCAAAGTGCTCAACAAGCCATCATGTTCTCCTGTCAGTACCCTGTCAAAACAGGCATCCACAAAATCAGAATGTGATGATCTGTTTCAAGAGAATCTACCTCTGCTTCGCCTCCTGAAGCACAGGCAGTGATTGTTATTATTTATGATGCTGAGACAACATACCTTAGTGCAGAGGCCAATCTGTTAACATTTTAAAATAAGAGTGATTTTGAAAATTCACCACTCCATGAGGAGGCACAGATAATGTAAAACTGCTCAGACACAGGGGCTGAACTACCAGACTCTTTGGCTGACCATCAGTATTAGTGACTGTGCTTCTAGAGGCGATATTTCAGTGTCTTTCTCTCCTGAGGGTAAGAAAATACACAGTAATCCTTTTCTGTTTTCCTTTCCTCATCTTATCTGCCCTCAACCAGTATTTACCCTTCTGGCCACAGATCCTGTATACAATTGTACATGGAGCCTCTGCAATGGCTGGCTCTCCCTGCCTTCAGTTGTTCAGCTTAATGTATATATTTCAGAAACAAGCATTTACAGTCTGCTATGGAAACCTATAATTGTAACATACAGACTGGAAAAACAGTGGGCCTACTATTCCTCTGCTTCCTGACCATAAGGCTTAAAGTCTTAAATGATTTTTCTTCCTTATGCAGCTCTGCTTCACAGAAACATTAATAACAACTGAAGATTAATGTCTCTGTTCTCAGGTTTGCTATGTTCTTAATCTGAACAGAGGCTAAAGGCAGCATCCAAAGTCATTCACAGTTCTGCCATAGCAACACTGAACAGGTCTGCACTCATAACAGCAGTGGCAAGATATAGGATAATGGCAGAGAAAGCAGAAAATTACAGCTATGAGGTCTCTGCCACTGCAGATGGTAAAGGGCTTTATAGCAGCATTACTGAGCAATGCACTGCTGGAGCTAACACAGTGCTCCCCTGTAACTCAGGTCACAGTCTAGCTGTGTTCATTTACGTAAATCTTTTACATAACCACACAGCTGAATGATTTTATACAATCTGCAGCTGTAGTGAAAATTATCACAGCTGCTAGAGCTTGTTTATGTTGGCAGTGGTAAACACAGTAATTGGCATTATAGGTAGTATCCATGTTAGAAGAACTCGCTATCAAATTTTCCCAAGCTCCCAGTGGTACAGACCCCAGAATTCATTCAGAGACACTGATATTCCATGAACATAGAGATGGAAAGCAGTCTATTTCTTTGTATAAAGAATATCTAGCTTATTCTTGGAAGACAAAAGCAAGCATCACCATGAAATATTTTTCAACCTTAATAACCAATCACAAAGCAATATAAATACTAAACCATTACTACTAATCAGTCCATGAAATGACAGAAAACCTCAAGCTGACAATTTCTGACAGCCTGTACACCTGAATTCATGTGTATGAAATATGACTTTGCGCAAATAAAGCAAAACATGTAGCATGTACAGTTGACCACAAGGTGGCTCTCAGGTACCAGAGATGAACTACATTCAATCAAAATTGATGACATCATGAAAAAGCCAACCTAAGACAAGATGCACTTACTTCTCCAGAAATTCCTGCAGGCCCTGGCGACGATGGTCCACGTGATGGGGATTGTTCATATTGAAAAAGGGAGTTTTAGATGGCAGTTCAGGTAACTGTCTTTATAAAGAACAAGCAAGTACACAGTTAAAACCAAAGCTGAAACAATGAAGAAAATTGATATAAGCAAATGCCAATCCCACATCTTTGAAAATAATGAGTCATATTCCAGAAGCCTCATTAAACTGAATGTGACAACGCAAAGTTGAGAAATCAGAGAGCTTCTGACAATACTTCATAAGGAGGAATGATTCAGATTCTTCTGGTCCAGTTGATATGACTGCAAGTATGCCTGCCTAGACCCTCTACGCTCTTGGGTTCTACCATGCACATCCCAGAAGCTCACAGAACATACACCTACAGTCTTGTTATCAACTAGTTTAAGCAGCCTCAAGCTCAGCATGGCTCAGTAGTCTGTGTTGGCCACATTGGTTGTTTCCACTACCTCTATGCAGCAAAAGGAAACAGCTCAGATCTGTTAGAAATTAGGCTGGGGTTCACCAAACAAAGGTTATCAGTACAAACCACATTCTTCTGATTTTAAAACACTATGATCCTATAAACTGTAGTAGCAGGAAATGCAGGACACTTCCCAGTTCTGATTCTTACTGTTCTCAGAATTAAGAGGAAACAATGCTCCCCTTCCCTGTGTTACTGATAAATTATTAAGTAGATATTTAATGAAACAAACCAGTAATAAAAAGTTGCTCACATGAGCACAGCATTGCTCTGAAGCCTCTGCCGAAGCCAAACAAATTCTCGGAAGCGTCGTCTAACACAGGATGTTTTCCTCGTAAAGCACATACTGTTTGTCTGTTGGGAAGTTAAATAAAATAATGTTTTGCAAACAAGCTCAGCATAAAGTGCAGGCATGATATAAAAAAAACATTTGAGATGCTAATCCTTGTGACACCTGTGGAAAGTTTGACATTAATTCAGTTTATGTTGAGGACCGTGCCGTATCTCAGACAGGACTGGTGACAGTTTGTAGTGCTTCTCAGGTGAATTTTTCATCACCTTTTGTTCTTTTATTTTTAAAATCAAGAGGATAATCACAACAATGGTACAATTTTCTATATAAAAAAAAGTTTTAGCAGACAATGCCAAACTTTACAGAAAAAAGCCACATTTAGCTATTCTAGTTATAATTCTGCAAACAATTAGCTATTCTAACAGTGTGCAATCGTAAGTTGAAGAAATTGCACTCTGCAAAATTTGGAAATTTTCCCATAGAACACTATTACCCCACCAGAAAATGCCAATTCAAAGAGAAACAATTCATGAAGATTAAATGCTTTTGCCAAGTTTTTCTGTGGAGCATACATTTAGGGGAAACACCATCTCCTAGACAAGACTCCATTATAAAATTGTCTGCAGTCCAAGCAGCCCTCAGTATCTTGCTGAGAGCTGTTAGCCAACTGTACAATGCAGACTGTGCAAGGCACAAAGATGCCAGCTTTCTGAAACAGATGAGTATCTTGGCTAGCACACAGCTTAAGAAGTCAAATACTCTAGGAGATAGAAAGGGAATCCAGCTGGTCTAGGAACCTGGAAGAACCAAGACTTTGAATCCAACTGGTAGACTGGGTGGTAGGACTGATCTAGATACTTGGTCAGAGTCCTGGCAGGAAACCGAGCTGATGCGTACCAGCTTCAGAACTGCTCAGCAATGAGTCATGTAACACTGTGTCTAAATGACTTTGTCTCAAATTTAACCATCCAGGCTGGATGTGGCTTTCGGCAGCCCCATCTGGTGGTTGGCAACCCTGCAGGGGGTTTGAAACTAGATAATCATTGTGGCCCTTTTCAATCCCAGCCATTCTATGATTCTAACAGCTGCTGAGGAAGACAGTACTACACTTCTATTGAGAAACACTACTGCCTATGAAACAGTAACAGAGCACACCACCCACTGCCAAATAGAAAGAATTTCTCTTACCTGTGTGTCAAAATTATTATCACTTTTGAATCAGCACTTAACCCACACTGCAGAAGTTTCACAGCTGATTGACACACAGGGTAGAAGTGCTTGTCCACGATGGACATTTAACAAGCGATCATTTGACTGAGTGCTTAACTCCCACAAAGAGAAATTCTTCCTTTCTTGTGCTAACCAGGTAACCTGGTGTTCTCAAACTCTTCATCCAATAGCTGACATGCTTCAGAAAACTTTATTTACATTGTAATTAAAAACTCTGGATCTAGATTTAGGAAATCAAGATAACTTTTCTAGTTTAGGAAATTAAAGTAACTCACATCCACTGAAGAAAATAAACTTATGTATAAGACAGATTTAAGACACAAGAGGCTATGACTCTAAGGGCACTCCCATTAACACAAGGTAAACTACAATTATGAACAAGAATATCCTTATTTGACACATCCAAGCACCACTGAGCTGGCATGTCATGACTGTCAAGGTATGCTGAAAACAAGCACATTGCAGTGACCAAGTAACTCGGCAAACAGAAGAACTCGAAGGACAAATAAACAGATACCTGCAAATAAAGCTGTTTTCAGCATGAATACTTGAACACCAGAACTCTTTTGTAATGGTAAAACACCACTGATCCTGACAGTCTTCTAAGTTGATAAGTAAAGCTAAGAATAGCATCTGTTGTAAGACACTGTGGAATGCAACTGTGAGTGCAATACCAAGTCCTACTCCCAGCTCTCCCAAGCACTTTTCTGCATGGTCTTTGGCCAGTCTATCCTTACCTGTTCCACTGCAGCTAATCATTAAAAGGAGACTAATATCGTACAGCCTCCCACAGTTGTTGCAAAGAAATTCCATTAATACCTGCAGTGAGTCCCAACTTGGACAGAAGCAATAGTACGAGTCCAAAGAATCTCTGGTGATATTTTTATACTCACATGAATAAATATCTCGTAGTCTATGTAAGAATGCCATGAGTCTTCTTTCTGCGTCCTGGGATCTCGCACCAAAACAGTAACAAATTCCTGCAGGTGCATAATAAAAATCAAGCAATTAATTTCAGAAAACAAAGAGAACCTGAAAGACTCTCTTGTCTGTTCAGCTGCTCCATAAACTACTGCGCTCAGATTAAAAGCTGAACTGCTGCTTTATTGAATTTTGCAATGCTATAAAAGGAGAAGCAAAGTGCAATGAATCATCTGAGCTATACCACGCGCCCAGGAAATTCTTTGCCAAAATGCTAGCTAAAAGGGAATATTTCAGATTAAGTAATATGATGAAAAGTCATACATGTTCATGCATGGGAGTGTTGGTGATCTCAGTAGCTAAGAACTAAAGTCTAACACTCTAAATCACTAAAGAGAGATAGAGCTAGGCAAGCATTAAAATTAGCTTTTCCCACCTTTGTACAAGATTCACCAAAAAAAAAAAAAGAAGTACAACAAACACGTTCCACGTACCCAATACTTAAGCACAACGCTTTATTTGCCCCTAAAACTCTTTTGTCATTTTATCTCTTTTTTTTTTTTTTTTTTTTTTTAAATCAAGTGTTTATACACATTGATTCCAGGGATCTGAGAGATAACCACTCTGTACTTCCACAAGAAGCTGAAGAACTGCCTTCCTTTCACACTTGAAATTACTTGCTCCAGCCCAGTAGATAAGAATGTACCACTATTAATTGCCCCGGATGTGATTTGATAGCATGAACTGTGTTCCAAAGCCTACAGTCCAGATCCAGTGTGCAAGGAGATGAATACTGCCCTTACGTTTTCTGATATACCAGGAACTTAAGGCACAGAGCACAGCTGAGGACTTCAGGACGAAGGCACTACTATCCCAGCCTCTCCAGCAATCTGTACAAGGAAGCAACACAGCCACCCTGCAGAGCATAATTCTGTTTCCATCATACAGTGATACAGAGTATTTGTCCTAAGGGTTGTCACATCTAATCCATTTCTTTACTGCTCATACATTTATATTAGGACTTAAAGTGATCCCAAAGGACTGAGCGAGGCCTGTGGGCATTGCTGCAATGGTAACTGGGAGCAGCTGAAGAATCACATGCTACCAAGTATCCTCAGCTAACCACCATATGAAATCTTGCATTTACAATTTAAAATATATATACAGATTGTATACATATGGTAAAACTGTGCGTTCATACTGAGATGGACAAGTTTTCTTTAAAATACAAAGGTTGAAAGCTTTGTCTACCTACCTGCTATCTCCACAGCAAGAAGAACAGGCTGCCCAAAAGCAGTTGCTTAAACAAGTGATAACCTCAAAGAGCTAGGGCAACCACTCACAGACTGAAAGACAAGAATATAATCTTCAGCTGTGGAGACATTTTTCCTGAGAAGAAGGCATTGCATTTAATAGCCAGGTACAGAAATCAACTATATGCTTTTCCAGTATCTCTCTTTTCAAAAAATCCTGAACTAGAAAGCTCTCAAACTGTGTCTCTCCACACCCAAACCACAGATATCAGAAATAAACCTTCACTCTTCATTTAAGTTCCTTCCACCACATACACCAGCAGCACACATGGAACAGATTGCCAGAACAAGGACAGCCTTGGCAGGAAAAGAGACTTCTTTCCTGAGCAGTAACTGCCCTCTGTATGTGGCAGGGAGGTCTGGACTCAATCTTCAGAGATGGGAACCTGTGGCCTGGTGGCTGGATCCAGCCCACAGATTTACCCTGTGTAGCCCCACTTCTAGTCACAG
This sequence comes from Centrocercus urophasianus, assembly GCF_019232065.1. Classification (NCBI taxonomy): domain Eukaryota; kingdom Metazoa; phylum Chordata; class Aves; order Galliformes; family Phasianidae; genus Centrocercus; species Centrocercus urophasianus. The sequence continues at coordinate 16,370,391 of NW_024884711.1, forward strand.
GGGTGTTTTCTGCATCATGGGCACCATTTTGGGATCTGTCATGAGTGTCATGCCATCTAAAGCCTATTTAAAAACTTCCTACCACCTCTGCTTCTTCTTTCTTCACTGAAGAAGGCTGGAGACTCCTCTGCTGTATTCTTTATAGTTTTTTATCCTCTCTTCTCCTCCTTAACAATAGGCACCCAGGAGTCAAAACTGTAAACAGCCTGCTCATAGCTAACCTTGAGATCCCTTCCCAGCATCAATTGCCATATCATCTTTCTATTTTGCTCCCTGTTGCCTAGGTTCATCGAATTACTTCATTTCCAAGTGACCTTCTATAGCCTTCTCCTTTGTAAGGAATCAAAATAGGCTTGTAAGTAAACAGCTCCCTTAAACCTCTACTTTACCAAAACATTATCATAAAAAACTACTACTGGATATGCTGTGGGATAGATATGGGTTACCTTGTCATTGGATCCAGGCCACATGATTTCCAAAGAAAGCCTCATGCACTTTTAATTTCCAATTAAGCAGCCACCAAGTTTCAGGAAGTGGAAGCTGAACACTTTTCAGACTCTGCCCATACAAGAAATAATACCTGCTACAAGTACCGTAGTAGGCAGGCATCTGGGTGATACATCACTGAGCCAAGAGTCCAGATGTTTTACAGTACAGCAGGGTACCTCTGGAAACTGTCACACAGTCAGCATAAGCTCCAATTTAGAGAACCTTAACTCCAGCAGAGCAATGGGTGTTTCTTTTTTTTCTTCATTTACCAAAGGCTGAGGTCAGAATGAAGCAAGACAAACATGAAACAACTAGAGAAGAAACCCAAAATGTACAGCCTTTCCCAAGACCTGCAGTACTTCCCCTACAAACGTCTTGAATCCTGGAAGCAATCATTCCAATTCTCATTACCATTTCTGCTGCTCTGAAACAGTGAAATCATACACTGAGCCTGTCCCTTTTCTTTTGACCTTCAAGCCTTCGCTATGATACCAAACCCTACAGGGATAACAACAATGACTTAACTCAAGTAGCCCTAACTGCTTGCTATGGATGCAGATACGCTGTCACAAACAGTGCTTAAGCCACCCTGTAACACGAGCCTTGTACAAGGCCAGGATTCACATACAGGCTGTGTGAGGGTGTGAGCAGAGTTTGGGGTGGAAGATTACTCTGGCAGATGGCTCAGGCCACTGGTCACAAACATTACACAGATAACAGCAGTTTCAGGCAATAATTGCCTTACTCCTCTCTATATACTCCTTTCCCTCCCAGTCTTGCTATAGTAGTTAGGTTACCCTTAGAAGGCACATCTATCTTCAAGTGATCTGCTGTTTACCTGTGATGGGCGAGGCTGAACTCTTCCCACAGACCACATGAAAACATGTTTCACCTTCTGTCATAAGGCTATGCTGCAAACCAGCCTTATAAATTAGGAAACCCAAAGAAAACCAAAATTTCAGGGAAGTTTTACATTAGTCTGCTGCAATCGTTTTCAAGCTGCCTTCCTTCTCCCAGTTCTCTTTGTTTTTTCCAGAATGACAGATCTGCCAATTACCCCATGTTACACAAACTTTGTCTAATTTTTTTTTTTTTTTTTTTTTTGCTTGGCTTCCCTTGTTTATTTTTGAGGATGTATTTATTATGCACTTAAGGATGATATGTTTTCTGCAAAGCCTGAAGCAACAATTCCCTCCAAATCAGAATTTATTGCTGATAGTACAAACTGCCCAACCCTTAGAGTGGAAGACTACTGCACTGGAAACTACATAATTCCAAAAGAAAACTATCAGCAAGCAGTATCTCTGTTCGTTCCTTCTCCTAGAAACTGAAATTCATAAGCAAAACACTTCCTATCCAAACTCAGCTTTCACTTGATTTCCAGCTGTGAAACTGGCCTAAATATCCTCATGAACAATCTGCCCTAAATGCCCTAAAACAGAATTTCTTGCTAGTTCAGTTAAGGATGACTGAGGGAACAGAAAAAGTAATTTCTCCCTCCTGTGTGAAACAACTCTGCAGAGTTACTAGACACAGAAGCAAAGCAGATGTGCGTAGTAATAAGAAGAAAAGAAGTATATTAACTGCTCAGAAAGCCAGGAATGAGTGTAGCAGCTTCTGTCAGGATATGCCTCTTAATTCACAACTGTGATTTCGGTACCTGCCAGCTTAGGCACCAGTGGCATTTTGCTACTGTGTCCTTAAGAACTGAAGCAAACCAAGTGGTTAGGGTCAAATATAAATGACAAAACAGCCAATGTGACCCCAAGGTCTGGTTTGAACATACTCTCACAGTTACAGTCCTGTACAGGGAACAGGCATGCTGACAGAGGAAAAGGCCAGCGCTAAGGCTATGTAGACACAAGCACTGAAGACTGAAATGTTCCTATTTGGATTTGCTCCAAAAGGAGGAATATACCATAACAGCAGCTGAAGCAAACAAGACTTTTGTTTTAAATCTCCTTTTTCCCCTCAACAATGCAGTGCAATGCTCTGAAGCATAACCCACAAGCTCCAATATATGAACTTGACCACAAAAAACGGTGTTTCTGAGAAGTCTATTTTTATTTTCTCTTTAGGAAAATAGGAAATTTGACATGGAAATATCTATTTCTAATATGGGAAAAATCTACCACGAGAGGGAGGAATAAAGATCATCTTGCACAGGATGTCTGCATGCTTCATTTTTTCCAGCTGCATTTTAGTCCAAATCTCCATGCTCTAGACACTATCAGGTGATAACCTCATGCTCTGTGGTGCCATGGATATGCATCTGATTAGTCAATAACTCCTGAAACATTATTTCCCATGAATCCTCCTAGAAAAAGAGTTTCCCCATCAGGATGTCCATTAGCAAAAGGATCAATCACATACTGCACAAGGCATTTCACACTGAGAGTGCTGCAATCTTTTCTCTATGGAGGCTGGATAGTAAAAACTGTTGAAACTGTGAGTTTATCGGTACTGTGCTGAAGATGCAGGTATATCTGTGGCTCACACTGATCAGGACAGAGTTGAAGTCTCACTCAAATCATTACTTCCTAAAAAAAAAAAAAAAAAAAAAAAAATCTGCTGACTGACTGGATAGACATCTGAAATCCAAGCTCTTCTCTCCCATCCTAGTGTCTGAGCCACTTACGCAGTCATCTCCTTCCCTCCTCCCTGATGCAATGAATACTGAATGAAAGGCAGTGCATCACTCCAGAATATTCTGCAGCTTAACAATTCAAGCATGAAGAATAAAACACATCATTCCTGGACCACGTAAATGTCTTAAGCCACACTCACTGTGGATAAAAAGAAAGAGAAGATGC
>NW_024884711.1:16373792-16482692 GCF_019232065.1 Centrocercus urophasianus
CCCCAGAACATTACATCAGGTCAAATAGGAGGTTTGTTACAACACTGTTTGTCCAGAATTGCCGTGCAGCTGAGGTAGGAAAAATCCATTAGCCCTGAGCAGGCACACAAGCTAAGGAACGAGTTACTCAGCATTGTCCAGATGCACACATGCAGATTTGCTGGTGCTCATTAAATCCTTTTCCTGAAGAAGGCTCAGACACTGGAGGAGAGCTACTAACACAAGTACATGAAGCTTCTGCCTGAGAGTTGACAGCAAAGTATGGGATTTAATAGCACTCAGATAATCTAAGGAGACAGAAAGACACTAGTCCTTCTATGAACAGTGACATTATTTCTGCCATTTAGGACATAAATGCATCACATCGTCCATATGACAGACAAAATATCAGAAGTGCAAATTCTCTATTCTCCCCATTTCACTGATGGTAGCAGTGGTAAAAAGAAGAAAAAAAAAAAAAAAAAAAAAATCAACTCCCCAGAAGGTGCTGCTCCTGCAAAATACTGGCTGCTGGCAGCCTTCAACTCTTCCCACAGTGTGCTAACCCTGGAGCATGTCAGTTTAAGCTCTTCATTACCTGATTCCAGCAAAGTATGTGGGCTTCCTATTGCAATAATCATACTGAGATTCTCTGCTAAATCAGTAATCAGCAGATAGACTGCTATAGCTACTGCATAGCTAAGTTTAGTTTGGGCTATAACAAACCACAAAAAACAAGGACTCCCTGCTGATTCAATCATAGCAGAAGCAGAGCCAGGGCTTCAGCTTGTTTCTTAAAATCTAACTCCATTATGTATGAGACCAGCACCGCCATGGAATTCATGTTCTCTTTTCTGTGTGTGCCTGCTGAGGCTAGAGCTTCTCACACTTCTGCATTTCACTCTAACCTCCAATGCAGAAGGCATCTTAGCTTGAAGCAGACAATTCTTATTGCTCACTGGTTAGACGGAAACATTTTATTACTACCTTGTTAAAAACAAACCAGTCCTGGAGCCTACTCAACAGCGCTGAAGAAAGGAATAAGCACAGCATCCCTGAGGTTCCTGATGACATGAAGCACAGCAGAAGCATCAGCAGCTGAGCATTTCAAAGGAATTCTTCCTCAAAACTGCTTGCGGGGTTTGCTCTTCATCAGCCTGTTTGTCCAGTGGCTTGGAGATGCTCCTGGCCCACAACATTACTACAGAACTAGCAGTGATTTAATGTCATCAGAAAATTCATAGAATCATAGAATCACAAGGTTGGAAACAACCTGTAAGATCATCTCCTCATTACCATTGTCACCACTAGCACTAAAATTCATTTGCCTCCAAAGACTCATCCACACATTTTTTTTTTTTTAATTGCAAGTCAACTTATATCCTTGAATGCTTCAGAGAGCTCATTTTAATATATTATTTCAATGAAATTATTTGAAACTGCATGGTTTGAACAGAAAAATATCATTTTCAAAAAAAAAAAACTATTGCTTTCAGAAATCTTCTTCCTACAGCTGTCCATTAGTACCAGCCTACGAGCAACAGCAGACAGGGATACTGTCACAAATGAAAGACTTTGGTCTCTCCTGAATTTGAGTGGTCTTTGAGGTCTACTATTTCAGTACTTAGACTTAAGTCAACGAAACCTTGTTTGTATCTTCAGCTTTTACCCACTTCTGAAGAATCAAAATCTAATTACAGAAGAAATGGTAGCAAAATGGGTGATCATTTGGTGGGCTTTCATTAGTTACATATCATGAATCCCACTTAATCTGTTGGCACTGCTCAACTAAATTTACTGGGCCTGCAAAGCAGGAATCACAATTCACCATGTAATACAGAGATCCATCTTAATTTCATTTAATCCAGATCCTAAAAACGAGGTAACTGCACAGAAGTCACAAAGACCCAGAAATCACCATCAGACAAGCAAAAAAAAATTATGTGATGCTGCATTTTGTGCAATTTCAGAGAAGGATCAGATGATGTTTAAATAGCCCATCAGACTGCCTTCCTTTAGCTAACATCAGCCAAAATCTACACAAGTGGAGAAGACTGGGGGCAGGGAATTACATTTCTCAGTTGAGGCAACAAATCAGTTTCATTTCTGTTCCAGTATTCCAAAATGAACAAAGTTTAGGTTGCAGATTATTAATGGTAACTGAGATTGCATCAGTAGCCATTAAAATGTCTGTCTTATTTTATTTATTACTATGCTTTGTACCCCTTTAACACAGCTCAGCCTAATCCCCCACGTATGAGTGTTTCTAACTGGATGTACTCCAAAGATAAAGGTCATTCTGACTTCAGGTTTAGTCTGCTATATGGAAGAAACAGATATGCTTCCTTGGAATTATTCACTATAGTGAAAAACGTTAAAAAAAAAATGCCACGACCAGTTATTTTACTTAATCTGATGGATATCAGATGACAAACTATAAATCTTAACGAAATACAGTTCACAATCACCTAAAATAGAGTCATTTTTATTAAAGTTTAAGTCACTTACTTGTTTTTCATGTTTTGGCGTCATTTTCAATGTCTTGTATTAAAATCTAAATTGACCTATAAGAAAAACACCAAAAAGACATCAGCTTACCATTTCATTATTATTGCAAAGGTCATTATTACTTTTGCTGCACAGCAGGAAGAGCCACGCGCCATTCTGTACATGGAAGAAAACATGTTTGCACCATAACTAAGGATTTAATTTATTAAGATGATCCCACTCCTATGCCTTTTCAATTCATGATGTGCAGATTCTCTGCTTAGCAGTGACAGAAACACTGGTGTAGTCCCTATCTGGGGATACTTGCAATATTCCTGGCAATCACCCTGTGTGCCAGCGCTCATCCTAGCACCCTGATCTACATCAAGCACCCAACAGCACCTGCAGTGGACACCCCTGCTTATCCTTTGAAAAAATAAAGCAGAGGCAGCACTGTAACTACAGTGGGGTCTGAGAGACACCAGAGTTATCTGGGTGGCCCTGCAGAGAATACGTGAAGTTGGCAGAATCCAAGAGCCTCTCCAAACTCTCTCTTCAACAGAGAGAAATGCTGACAAACCTTCCAGATTCTGCATGTTGGATAAAACTCAGGCTAAGTTTGACAACATTTACGGATTTAGGATTTCCGTGTGGGGAAGCATATACTTAGGCCAAATCCAAAAATCCTGTCATTAACTCATAGTTTAAATCCACTCATTCACTGGAAATCCTGATAAAATCTTAACAACCTCTGCTGCTGCACAAAACAGTCAGCTTGCCCCGTGTGGACATACACACAGGAAGAACAAGGCAGATTTATTTCTGGCTGGCATGCATATACTGCCTACATAAATACAATGGCCATAGGAAAATGGAATTACTGGAAGTGGACTGCTCTGGTACTCGTATGCACACATGGGGATGTTCTTTTCAGCAGACCTTGAATGTAATTACGAAGCAAGACACAGAATGGCGTGGGTTGAACCGAAAGAAGAAACGTTCTAAGTTGCAGCACTACAAACATTATCCTCAGTTAATTTAACACCAGTGGTTCTCACTTCAGGAAACAAATATAAGACCTCACACCTGTTTAAAGTTCACAAATGGGAACAGTAAAATGCATTTCCCATTACACGTGCTGTAGGCAAGCAGGCTGTCAACATAGTAGTTACACTGCAATCGATCTCAATGCTCACCAAAGCTGCATTTTCCACCGACTTCAACAAGTCCAAAAAAGCCCTACAGACAGTTGAAAACACACTGAATAAAGGACTTAGCCATGCAGCAAGACCAATGTTAAAGGATGTCCTGAAGCATAAGCAGAAGGTGGAAAAGCAGAGCAGTTCAACTGTGTGCTTAAGACACCTGCAAAAAAACCCTACCCCACTGATGGAGAGAAGCTGCCTGCAGATGATAACAGAAGGCCTTCTGTACTCAAAAACTTTCCACTGGCAGAGAAATGAACAAGTACTCAGAAGAAAAAAAAAAAGTCAGTGGGAAACACCAGATCTGATAAAAACACTTTCTTGCTGTGACCAAAGCTAGTTTTTATCTTGCTTCTTATGTATTTATTATTACTCTTCAGTTTCACAGAGGTAATACAACACCTGCTCCTTTCAGTATGCAGTTCTGACAGCTCTACATTGCGTAACCAAGGAAACCTCCAGAGCAGGTTTACAACTGCCAACACCACCACCCAAGCACCAGGAGATACGTAAGACAACTTGCTATGCTTCCTGTGGTTAATAAAAAAAAAAAAAAAAAAAAAAAAAAAAAGCCAGAACCAACACACAAAACACACCACACAAACACAACAAAGCAAGTACTTTGGTGTTTTTCTGAGGGATAATACTGAAGTACTACTAAGTCATATTTTATTTCAAGAAAGAGCCACTTGCAGCTCCCAGCCTCAGGCTTCTCTTTGGGCTGGGGACCTGAGCACAGCCCTTCTGGCTGCTTCATAGCAGCTGTGCTGAGCTACACTGGGATTCCACCACCAGACCATGGCACAGGCAGCGTGCCTGTCTGCTCTGCAATTGTTTGATAACTCCATGTAGCCAACATTTCCCCTCAAGCCATAGATGTGGATCTTCAGTCCAAGAACTATCCATTCACCCACCTTCAGTTAACTGTGAAAATATGACTAAATGTCTACCACCCCCCCTACCCACCCCACCAGGTTTAAATAAGCAGTTTATGATTTGTGTTTGTGACCTTGGTCACCATCAGAAGTCATACACAATCACAAGCAAACTCCTCAGCTGCCCTTTCAAGGTTGTCCCCATCAAAGTACGACACGAAACTTTCTTCCAAGGCTTCAGTGTGTTAAAAAGAGAGATCACGAATATCTAAATACACCAAGGTCTTTCCCGCGTTCTAGGCCTTGCTTACATTAACACTTGCAGAGAACACCCAAAGAATTTTAATCAACAGCCTGCAGATAGTTGAGCTGCATCCCTACATGCAGTTCCCTATGCCTGCAGGCATCCAACCATGCCAAAAGGCACATCAATCCTAAGGATGAAGGGACCAAACTATGGAGTAAACTCACAGCTACTCCAAAGCATGAAGGAAAGTTTGCTACAGCTGTTTCCAATGAAAGGATAAGGAGCAGTAGAAAGCAATGTTACCTCATTTATGTAATAAAACTGCCTGCGGTCTTCGGAATAGCCATAACAACAGCCATACCTAACAGACAGGTACTGTAGTAGCTGGACATAGCCCAACAGTGAAGAGGTGACTTGCAGTGGAACACCAGACTGCAAGAAAAAGTCTAATTTCTGCATCTTATTCCCCACTTTTGGAGAAAATATTCAGAAAGATATAAGGGTAGCACACATTAATACAGATAACACATATAAGTCATTTTGCATTGCCACACCCACCACATTGTAACACAGTCTGCTGCTTACAGGATTTGGGTACACAGCCCTCATTTTGACAGAGCTGCTGCTTTTGTTGACAGGAATCAACAACCTACCTCAGAAGTACATCCATTACAGGAAAAGCAGTGGGCTCCTCTCACATAAACACCATTTAAGAACCACAAGTCCTGTCAGCTGAAAATCCCAGCCTAGTCATCTGCTCTAGGCCAAACTAGATGGTTCACACCCCACTGCAAAACCATCCTAAGGGCCAGGGACAGGCAATCTATTTGTGGGCTGAACTCAGCAGTCTTGGCACACCTGGTAACACAGCCCAGCTAACAGATGCAAACACAACAGTGCCCACAGAAGGAGCTATCTTTAGCTTTCAGCACCAGCAGATTGACTCTTTCAGCTTTTCTGTGTGAGAACAGATTAGCCCACAACCAGCATCTGCCCTGCTTCAGTTTTAGCTCTTCTGCATCTTACTCAAAAGCTGGTGACCACCCAGTCACTCCAGGCTAACCCAGAGTAAGCAGATGCCTTCTAGATAGCCTTGTCCAGTTTAATGCTTGGGGTTGATGTGACTGCACTCAGGAGAGGAGTCACGGGCTCCCCTTTGTACAAAGTACATACAAACAGAAGGGTGAGTAACTTCTAGTCGTTCAGGCTGCAGTATGTCCAGCCTCCTTTCATAAACCCTGCTGATTGTCTGCTTCACCTTCCTCCAGCAAATAATCATGAGGATCTACTCATTAGGAGTGAAAACCATACGTGTTTTTAAGTTAACTCTGCACTGCCCACAGTGCTGTGGACTACACAGCGATGTCAACAAAAATAAAGCACTCCTCAAGCAAACCCCTCTTACTTCCCACCTTATATCACTGGCTTTGCATCTCAGAAGCAGTAAAAGTACTTCAGTGCTGAGCAGAAAACAAAAGACATTGTCTTAAAGTGCTTTTAGAAGAAAAGGAGCTTTCCCAATCCCCAACAGAATTCACAGGCCATCCCACCTAACACAACATTATGTAGACGCTACCAAGAGTCACCACTTGAATTTCTGACCCAGCTGTCATTGTCAAGATATTCAGCTAACTACTCTTTTCCTACAAGATTTCACTCCACTTGGTTGCAAAATGTTTCTCTACGGCCACCAGGCAGACTATAACCCTGCAAATACTACTCTGCTATTTTCCCCCTACCAGCCCAGCCATTCTGTTTTGCTGCAGTCTTGCTGGCTATTAAGACCTGTTTCATCAAAAGAATGGATTTGGTCTTTGGTTAAAGAACGTTTCATTCGTTTCAGAGGAACATGAAAAATCAAATAGTTAATCAAATCACCAATTTCCTACCACCCTCCAAAAAACATTGCATGAATTACAGTGTGAAGTACAGGTCACAGATCTCCAATTTCAGTAACGCTGCAGCCACTTTGAACTGCATAAATTTGACACCATATTGCTGCCTGGCAGAATGACTCACACGCAAGCTCAATTATAAAGCAAAAAGAAAGGGTTTGTGAATAGGTGTTAAGATATACAGACTCCAATCTGGTCTTGTAAGATCTTACATGCTGTATCTGGAAAGGGTCCCTGTTCAGACAATATATCCTTTTATTTCTTCCAGAACTCAACATTTCTTACAGGAACTGAAAATTTTATTTCATCAAAACAAATTAAACTACCCTAACGATACCATCTTCCCCCAGGTATCTCTCTATCTATTTGATAATAACAAATTTTATTTAGCACAGGAAAGAAGGATTGATGGAAGCTATATTTTGCCGCTGAGTAAGTGTAACAGAAGCCAGCAAACACAATGCAGATTTACTTCAACATTTCTTTTTCAATCTCATAAATGCAAATGCTGACATCATCTAACCTGTTTTTTTCCTGACTCACTCCTTGTAACATTTTGGATCTCACATGCCAGAAATTTCTCATTTGTGCTCATTTCAGATGCCTTTAATTTATCACATGATTTTTCTCTGCTCTCAGGCTCTCTGCTGCTTGAACTGCTGTTGCACAGTGCTGCATGTTTTATCTTGCTTTCTTCCTGTTGGGGATTTCCGTATTCTACTAAGCTATTTTTGTGAAGCATGACCCAATCGCAGCAAGGAAGTGTGATGCTTGGTCTTGTCCTCTGAATAAAATTGAGAGAAAAGTGACAGTCCTGGCCATAACCACAAAATTAGAACTGCCAGCCTAATTGTGTGCATCCAGTGAGATAGCTGGTAAGGACAGGGCACAGAGTCAAAAATAAAAATCAGTTCGGTAATTACATCCTGAGATAAATCAGTCCTGAACAGCGACTGTACCTGCATCTCAGAGCAGTGAGAAGATACATGTATTTGGTCAACACTGCAAACTCACCAAGCATTTTGATCAGCTCTGTTCAAACTGCTGTGATTCTTAGGTCTTAAGTTGACCAGCTGGATGCTCCACATCTGTCCAACCTCTAATACAGTGGAAACTCACCAGTGTTCTCTTCTGCTAAAGAAATCATCAGATGGCCTATCATTACTGCAAAAACTTAGTGCTGTTTCATGTGTAGTTGTGCTCATATATTACACTAGTTTATCATACTAGATTTTCTAACAGTTGAACATTTAAGAATGTATTGGCAGTGAATTCAACTGGGCATCTTGGTTGTTGAACAGGCTAGTCTGTTGCAAAAGAAAAACAGAATTTTTGAAGCATCAACAATGAGCTGTGAAAAACTCACTTAAAGACCTTATGTAGGCAAGACTCTTCCACCCCTACTGTAAGATTTAACCTGGGGCTAACACAGGGAATAGATACTCTCTTCCTGGCAAGCAGGCCTAACAGATCTTCCTCTCACATCTGCCTGTGATCACTAGTGAAATAGCAGTCAGAAGGTTTCCTGTCTGAGGATCAGAGCCTAGGACAGCTCAGTCCTAGTGGTTTTGCATAAAACAGTCCTTCATAAATCCCCTGAAGGAGTATTTTGGGTAGAAATCCCCTCTGACTTTTCAGTCTCGCTGCCCCAAGCCAGCTTCATTGTCTGGGAGGCAGAGCAACCACGTAAGGCTCCTGGCTGCCGTCCTTCCTAGCACACCCCACCTTTGTCTGCAGATGGGAGTCAAAGGGCTTCTTTGTGTCTTATCACAGATTTGCTTTCCTGTCTCCCCAACAGCCCTCCTGAGTCAATTCCACAGTCACACAGAGACTGATCTCCACAACAACCTATCTAACATAATGAATATAAGACAGCCATAAGTTCTTGGGGAGCAGACCAGCTCACATCATTGTCATTAAATGCTGGACTCATCATCAGTTCACATCTAAAGACATATGAGAGTATTTTGGAGTTGTGTTCCTCCACACCACAAGCATACATGTAGCTGTTCTCAAAGCAAACGTAATCTCAATGACACCATGCTCTGATGCAACTATTTATACACATATATGAATGCCCAGTTTGTCACAGGCAGCGCTATCAAGATTCTCTACTGCGCTCAGTGCTCACGGCAATGTATTTCTTAGCTGTTTCCCTTCTCCCTGTAAACACTCCCAACCACACAACTTATAACCTTGCCTTTCAATGCCTCATTAGTAGAATTTCATTTCTTCTGGGAAGCAGCACACAGCTCTTGGGAAAACAAAGCCTTCCCTTCAGGGAAGATAGCTGAAGAACTCATCAAACGGGTACCAGAGTCATGACTAATCAAAAAAACACACATTCCCATTATGCAATTAAAATAATGAGACTATTAGAAGGCCCAGAGTTATAGTCCCGTGGTTGTGGTGTACAAACACAGCAAAGTAAGCTAACAGGTAGCATCCTGAGGCAAAGGAGGAGCAGGAACTCGAATCTGCAGAGCCTAATGTGTTGGCAGCACTGCACAGGAAGGTCAGGGTTCACTACTCACCGCAATAAAACAGACGCTTTGCTGCAGTGTGAATCACCTGCTCTGCACTGAAGTGTAGAACACCTCCAGGTGAGCATGCCCTCCTAGAGAGCTCTCTGGCAGGAAAGGAAGGGAGAGGAAGTAGTAATTTTCTGAAGCCACAAAATAAGTCACTGGAGAGAAGTTCTGTAACAAAATCATCACTGGTTTATTCTCAAATAAATTAAATGCATCAGTGTGCACCCTGCCAAGGCTCTCTGTGGCAAGCCATTGTGCCTGTCATAAACACTGCTGCCATGAATATGATGGAGCAGGTGCATCCTCCTGGGCAGACGTGTGAGGTCATTCTGAGTACAGGTTTTTGCAAGTTCAGTTCTATCAACAAATGCACCTCTTCTGTCAGGTACCAGGAAATGCTCTGAAATGACTCATGCTGAAGTGCCAGTGAGACAGTGAGCGTACAGACACCGACAGCAACACCTGCACAATACCAGTCCCAAGACAAAACCTGCTTAAAGGCAACTGTTAGTAGAACAGAAGAAAATAAACAAGAAGGTAGGATCATGTAGACAACCATCCCCTAGTCACTGAAGAAGTGTGTATTGCAGGAGGTGAGTATGGAGCCAGGACGGAAGACAGAGCACGGGCTACTTACTTCTCTAGCACATGCTACATGGGAAATGCACCCAGCAAAGTCTTCAGGCATTTAAGGTATCTGCAAAGACCATTTGTGTTGGCTTACTTGGATTATCATAGAATCATTTAGCCTGGAAAAGACCTTCAAGATCACGAAGTCCAACCGCTTAACACTACCAAAGCTAAGACTAAACCATGTCCCTGAGAGCCATAACCACAGACCTCTTAAATACCTCCAGAGATGGCAACTCCACCACTTCCCTGGGCAGCCTCTTGAGCAACATCTTTGTGGAAAGATTTCTCCTAAGATCCAATCTAAACTTCCTTGGTACATTTCTCTCAAGTCTCCCAATGATCCCCCATCCTGCCGGAATTTGGACAAGTAGGATACAGATAACTAGACATGAGTGCTCAGCGTCTTTGTGGATGCTCACCAGGCATTGCACACAGTATGAAAGGATTGCCCGAGGGATCCTGCTCCATCTGCAGTGCCCCACCACAAAGTCAATCTCTGGACTTGGACTGCTCCAAGGCATTTCGGCTCTGGGGTCTCTTTGCAGCCTCTCCTTTTGCTCTTCCTTTCCCACAGGACTGGGCTGCAAGAGCCCAAATTGTGGCTGATCAAGGCTGTGTGCAAGCCAGAGCTTTTGCTGAGAAGCAGAGCATGATGATGGGCTGCTCTCTGCAAGAGGAGTGGCCACTCATGCAGCCACTACTGAAGTAAGCTTTTCATTTTTCTTTCTTCATTCCTACATACAAGCAAATCGTGAAAGTTTCATAACCATATAGATAAATAAAGAAATCATTCTTTTTTTTCCCCTAAGTTAAGCTAGGAAAAAAACTCATTAAAAGCATTTATATACTTAAATATTGCCTAGATGTAGCAAGTAATGCCACCAATACAGAAATCCAGTGCAAAATACTATGCATTAGTGCATATAGTTTGCTTTAACTTTTTTTTTTTTTTTTTTTTTTTTTTTTCTCCTTCTTCAAATGAAGAAACAAACATAGCATGACTTGCTTCTCTATCTCTAGAGTTACTCTGCCAAACAGTCAGGAAATTCCTAGAGAATACAGCTGTTCTTTCCTCTTGTATTTTCAGTACCAGATGAACACAAGTTGCCGAGTTATCTTTTTCAGACAATAAGAAGATGCAAAATCTCTAAGAAAAGAAAAAATAATTACAATATCCTAAGTTAACCAGATCTCCTATATCTCTCTGTTTACAGAAACCAAAAGCTGATGCACACTACATGCCAGATGCACGGAAGTAAGACCCATGTGATACATTGCAAAGCCATGATACACTGATGCACCTGTTCTATCCTGCCTACCTGCTCACCCAAACAAGGCACAGAAAGCCTCCTTAAACAGTCTACACTGCCAAGTAAACACTCATTGTCTTTTTCAGGATTTACTAAAAAAAAAAAAAAAAAAAAAAAAAAAAAAAAAAACCACCACACAATCCAACAGAGAAGCATCTCCTTCTTTCATATGAATAAGTTACAAAGCTGTATGATCAAAGCAAAGAAGGTTTCACTTGCTTGAAATGATGGCAATTAGGAAAACCCTTTAATCAATTTTTGCTCTAAAGGGTCTGCAAGCCTGATTCCACTCTGCTGTCACAGCGGCCCTACTTTTTATAACAGTGCTCTTGACAATTATGTTTTATTACACAGGATCAGAGGCAGAGCAAAACAAGTGGTGAAACAAGCCTATCTGGCATAATTGGGGTTGCTCAACTAGGAACAGGATATGGGAAACTTCAGAACAACACCTGCCATGACCCTCTCCAAGCTGGAAAAGCTAGTTTCTAAGAGTGTCACGTGCTGGAGCAGCATGAGCTTTGTAAGAATTTCTAGGAGCACAAACCTTGCCCTTATGGCGTTCCAGTCCTCACCTGTTCAGTGCCACCACCTTACAGAGTGCCACCGGTCCCTGCTAGATGATGGCAGGCACTGACAGAAGACACATCATGCCATACTTCTCACCTGACGTCTTGATGTCATGCTCCATCTCCTGTGCATGAGAATTACTCGGCCTGACCTGAATGGGAAATCCCAGGGCACTCGGAACCCACAGCAGAGCAGAGCACAGCACCACTGGTAGCAGACCTAACATCGTTTCTATGCTGGAAGCCATACAGTGCTACAGGCATGCAACCATCCAGAAAGGAACAAAGGAAAAAACAGAAAACTGATTGTCAAGATGGGACACAGGTAATATTTCATGAAACACTGTAGTAGTACTGCAGCAGCCTTCCAGAGGGCTATTCCTGACTGACTGCAGCAAAAGCTTTTATTTTTTTCTTAAAATTAAAAAAAAAAGAACAAATACATCATTGAAATCAATTACTATATAAAAACTACTGCAGCTGGTAGTCACAAAACAGCTCATTTTAGGAAGGAGAATCTACTAGCTGGCAATTGCTGCTTTTCAGTGTTGTAGAAGCATTAATCCTTAAATCCAGCAGCTCACATTAACAGCAGCTAAGCTACAGAGAGACATAAAGGAAATAAGAACTACAACATCAATGTAATTTATAATGGGCTTTCCACTTGTATGAGCACTCAGAGGTGCTTTATTAAACAAATATTTTTGTCTGTACTTAAAGTCTCTTGCTTTCTGTTTATTTCACAAATTCCTTGGGACCCACAACCGCCTTTCTGCCTGTGTTTGCGCAGCTTTTACACCACAGGGCAACTGAATAAGGCTTCTGAGTACTGCTCTCTCCTAATTAATTACACTGTAGCACTGGAAATACTATGGTGTTAGTACTTAGCATTTACAGAACATATATCTCCTTTAAATATACATACATACACACACAAAATTTAGAATGACAACAGTCATAAAGCTCACACTGACTACAAGCCCTTAAAAGTACGTTAATGTGAGTACAGTGCACAGATAGAAGTTCTTCAAATTGAAGTTAACTGAGGATAAAGCCTGCTTAGATTGAACACAACATACGCACAATGAACAACAGACTTCAAGATTTCAAGTCAGTCATTACAAACTTCCATAATATCATAGGCTGAATTATTTTTGCCTTTTCTTACCAAGATGACAGTAGCATTTCCATTTTTCTACAGGGAGGCATGCTTAGCTTGTGTCACTCAAGCTTGTCCCGACATCACTTTTAGTTTCAATTCCCCCAGCACTCATAGGAAGAACGTCCTCTTTGCTCCACCCAGTGCCTGCCAACCTCAGAAGAGGACTGGGAAACACGAACTCAAGCCGCTGTTTCACTTGTACCGTTAGTAAGCTAGTCTGTGCAACGTTAGGGCCAGCCGCATGGGCGGCGGTGATGCGGCCACGGGCTGAGTGGAAACCCCAAAGTACCTGGATGGACCAGAGCCAGCCCTTGGCGGGCTCACACAGCACTCCAGCCCGCTTTTACCTTCTGACCACTGCCGAAGGAGTCGGGCAATGTTTACCCGGCACTGCCACGCACTCGGAGGGGCTGCGAGGATGTGGACCACGCGTCTCCTGCGGGCGCACTCAGCACAACCAGGCAACCCGTGCAGAACCGAGCGGAGCAGGCAGCCGCCCATCCCAGCGCCCGGCCCGAGCCCCGCGGCCCGGCCTTCCTTCCCCACGTGCTCCACAGCGCTCGGGTTTTCAGCGCTGTAACACGCTGACACAAACGAAGGCAGTCCCCGACTACCAGGAAGGCACAGCACGTTAATACAGATCAACACGCCACACGCCATTATATACGTTATATTTACGCTAGGTACGGGCGCGCAGAGTTTTTGAGCGTCAGTATAACGCCGATAGCGCCGAAGGGAGAGGGCAATAAACTGGCTGGTTCAAAACAAGGACATTAATTACGTAAACCAACGTTCCTTACTGCCAGCACCGAAACGAGCCGCTACGTAGCCCTGCAATACGGGCTGAAGACAACCCAGCGCGGGCAGCAGCCCCACGGGTCCCAGAGCCACGGACCCCACAGGGACGATCCCACCCCGCGGAGCCGTGAGGAGGCGACCCACGGGAGCTGCAGCCCCAACCCTACCGTCTTCGCCAAGCCGCCCGCGGTGACACCAACACGGCCCGAGCAGCCCCACCAGCAGCCCGCCGCTCAACCAGCGCCGCGCACAGCTCCACAGAGAGGCGCCGCCGCCGCCCCTTAAGCCGGGAGGCGGAGCGCACGTCAGCGGCCTCGGGCGGGGCCGAGCTGCCCCGCGCTTGCCCGCTGCCATCACCTGGCGCCGCGGTTCTCCTCCTCGAGATCCTTCGGGGCGGGACGGGGCAGCGCTGAGCCGCCCTGCGGGCTGTGAGGGGGGAGCCCCGCGCTTGTCAGCCTAAGGGAATGTACGCTAATTAGAGGAAAGAAAGGCGATAATTCTGTGTTATAAGAAGTGGCACCGGTCTGTGTGTCTGAAGGGCTGCAACACACTCACCCGCGTACCGTTACAGAATCTGAGCAACTGCCCTGCTTTCCAGAAAGGAAGAATCGTTTGAATGTATTTTTACCTCATTCCTGCGTGCTGAAAAGCCCAGAGCCTTACCTTGGCCTTTCCACCTCATGTGGGGTCTGACCTTTCTCATCGGAGTTGAAAATACGTAGCAAAGTCCTGGAATAAAAAATCTTGCTGAAGAAAAATAATTACTCTTAATTTGTCGTAAAGCAGAATACCCAACGACTTCAGCCAGATAGCCGTAAGAACAAACCCGTACAGAAAGGTGTAGAGATCAATAAGAACAAAACGCATCCATAATAACAGAGTACAGAGGATTCCAGAAGCGATACATGAATGTGTAAGTTTGCATGCACTAACTTGCAATTAAACAGATTTCTTCAGGGCTGCTTGGTATCATCTACTTTCCAGAAAGCAGAGCTTTTTATACTCTAGTGTAACAAAAATGATTATCAGTCAGATTTATAAATCTCTCATAGTTATCTCTGCACATGTGTGAGACATGTGGCCGCTAATCCGCATGATTTTTTCCACAAGGCTGTGGTGTGCAGGTGTGTATCTTCCAGGAAAGAAAGGAGGTTGGAAACCATCAGGACTTGCTGAGTCGGTGGTTTGCAGTGAGCAGCATAGCATACATATGGTGATCATAGAACCCTAATACAGCATCCTAGGAAAACTACGGGAAGAAAGGAAGACAAATAGGAAAAACACCAAAGTCTAGAAAGAGAAAACAAATAATCTGAGGAAAGGGATAGAAGAGGGAGACAAGCCTTGTAAAACTGTTGTAAACAGGGGAAGGTGATGAATTAGTTCTGTTGCCAGTTCAGAGTTTAAATAGAGAATTTGCGTACCTGTGTATTTGCAGTGAAGTTCTTGTGCTGCTTTTGTCCATTTTGTCACACTGCTGGCATTGTGTCATGACATGAAGCCCAGAAGTGCATTTCTACCAAGGTTTTTCCAAGTTTCTCAGGGTGCAGCTGTAGTGCTGGTGGGAACTGTGGAGGTTCGCTGCTGATGTTATCTGAGGTCTTCCTTTCTGCTCTTTGCGGAGCATTCCCAGGATGTGCAGAAGAAATGTTCTGCCTGAAATGCAATAAGAAGCTGCTCTCCAGCCAGGGGTGGTGCCAGACTGGTAATACAAACCTGCTGAAGTGGACAGTGTGAAGGGTGGGTCTTCTGTTCAAACTCTGGTGTGGGTTTCTTAGGCATTACTTCGAGGAACCACAAATAAATGATGGCAGCAGTTGTGTTACAGGTTGCGGTTTTAAAAAGTGCTTGGTGCTTTGGTTTTGTGAGAGGTGCAAGAATTAAGAGTGAGAAAAAGAAGGGAACTCTTCAAAAATGTCCTGTGACTGTGTTCTCTTGTGGGAATCATCCTGGATTTGGCAAGGTTGTTTGCAATAAAGCATGGAATGAACACATTTGCTGGTGTCCTGCTAATAATTTGTATCCCCTTACTGGCTATGTATAGCAGGAAGGGATTTAACATATGCAAAAACGTTCAGAAGAGTATGATACTCTTTTAGGCAGGCTGGATAGATGTCCTGAGATATACAGTTGCTGCAGGAATTGCTTTGTTCTTTTGTGTGAGCACAGCTAAGGGAGAAGTTCTGGTGAAGAGAAAGAACAAGCAATTTATCAGTACACCAGAAATGTTAATGCCACAAGTATAGTAGCTTTAAACTTGATTTTCCAAGCACAGTGCTCTCATGTTCAGTACTACCTGCTAAGTTTGCAGTCTCAGAGGTGCCTGCCTCGGAGAAGCATTCTGCTTAAGCAAAATTGGGTCAGACAGAGGGAGAGGGGGGGAGAGGAGAGAGAAAGGTGTTAGTATTTACATGGAACATGAAAAAGGATTATTCATTTTGTTTCTTTCCCCCCCCGCCCCGCTTAGATAATTCCCATTTTCTGTATTATATCTGTTACGAAGGCAGGTTAAAATGTGGCCTCTGTGTTTCTAGTGTGAGGAGGAAGAAAACTATCATGTGAGAAGAACAAATAATGGAAACTAAATGAAATGTATGCCGTCTTTTCAAGTCCAGCAAAGCAAAATGCTCCATTAAAAACTGAAAACCATCAGAAAGATCAGAAAGAGCTACAGTGAAACAAACAACAGCATTCTTAAGGGCACTCCTCCTTTATGTATTATTTAGCAGCAGAGGAATGCAGACTCTGCTTTCCCTTCTCCCTTCTAACTTTGTTTCTTACAAGGTATTTGCTGTTTCCTTGTTTTATTTCTGGGCTATTTGGGTTCTGTTTACTTTTGCTTTTCTAGGCCAGATTTAACAGAATAATATGGAGTCACAATCTTTATGTGCACAGATCCCCCAGACTGACAAAGTCAGCATATAGGGCAAATGCTTGAATAGTAGAATATACAGCTTTCAGATTCTGCTTGATACTTAGGATTATTTCAGATGGTGACAGTGTTATCTTCTTATTTCCCAGTTTCCTCTCCTGCTTCTGGCTCTTTGTACTGAGATGCAAGTCACAAGGCTGCGTTGCTGCCTGCCCTATTTTCCCTGCCTACTCTAGGGACTTCTGGTCCCTCGCCCTCCGTAGTCAAGGCAGATATCAGTATCTCTACAGAGCTTAGATTCAGTAAGATTTGTCCTCTGAAAACGGCTGTGCTTCCAGTACCTGCAAGCCAGCCACAGTCAAGTGCAAGCCTTGAGTGGGAGGCATCTGGGTCAGACTGCCTAAGGATGGAAGTTTTGTCTTCTGATTTGAATAGTCTTGGCCATGAGCTGGCATTTAGTTAGTGCAAAGATGTGCCATGGCACATAGTCTGCAGATGTGGGCTACTCTTTGCTCCCCACCATTGTCCTGATGCACTGGGACAAACAGGTGGAATAAGCACAAACTTGCAGTATTCCCAGTCCAAATACTCTCAGTTAATATGTCAAATTGGTTTTTCTTTTGATGCAAAGAAACCCATGAAATTTTTCATGTGCAATTTATTCCAAATCTGAAAAACCATGAAAAAATTAACCAGCCATTATCAGTTCTGGAGAGAAACCTGCAGTAAGCAGATTGCATTTGTGTGTTGCTAAATGAGCATCTGTTTCATTTGGCAGATTGACTCACAATTTTCACCACTCTTCTGAAGCCTCTGGGACTCTTCAGAGCCAGAGGGACAGGTGGGGCTGGCCTAGGGCGGCAACTTCTGCAGTAGCTTTCCTGATAGTGTCCATGCAATTATTTGTTAAGACACCTTTTTGTTGCCTGCAGGCAAAAGGTAGCCGGGAGCAGTAGGAACCAGGGAGAGCCTGGAGCAGAGTCGAAGCCAGGAGGGACAAATTTTTTTGAGAGGCATTTGGGTTGATACTTTTTATCTGAGATGAATGCAGACAGGAGGGGTGGAGTTGACAGTAGATATTTTAAGAGGAGCAAGGGGAAGAAAACGAGTTACGAGCTAGGTGATAAGCAGCAGCAGCAATGTAATGAGGAGAAGCAGGTTGGGAAAGATTGGGATTTACTGGGGCTGGCATTATTAGCAGAATGGTAGTGTTAATGGGGAGGGAAGCACTTTTTATAACAGCTGGAGGGTGTGCACTTATTCTAATCAGATGGAGAGAGGAAAGAACATTTCCCATTGGTACTCTGGCAGCAAAGGATCAGGTCTCTGGTCTGTGTTAATGATCTGGCAGATGAACAGATTGACACGCGTCAACTAAGTTGCATTTCTCTGGCATTGATTGGTTCATGTCAATTCTGTGTTGTAATGTCTAGTTTAGTAAGAAAGAAAGAGGTAAGCTAAATGCTAACGGTATGTTATTGTACAGTATGTTACGGTACAGTATGAGGCTTACCTGACAAGGTTTTGGTTGTTGGGCCTGTGGGGGTGGCCTCTGTGAGAAGAGCCCAGCACTGTCTCATGTCAGAGTAGAGGCAGCTCCAGCTTCTCCAAAAAGGGCCCGCTGGCGGCCAGAGCTGAGCCATGAATGATGCTGGTGGGCCTCAGAGAGAAAAGGTTTAAGAAAAGGGAAAACTGCTGATCAATAGCATCTGGGAGAGAAGGGTGAGGAATGGGAGAGAAGCAGCCATGCAGGCACCGAGATCAGTGCAGAAGGAAGGCAGGAGCTGTTCTGAGTGCAGAGCAGAAGTTCCCTGCAGCCCAGGAGAGGCTCGTGCTGGAGCAGGTTGTTCCCCTGCAGCCCATGGGCACCACACAGCAGGTCTCCACATGCAGCTGTGGAGGAGCCCACGGTGGGGCAGGAGGTTTGGAGAGCTGGATTTCAGTACCCCATTGCAGCAGAATATTCTCTAGTCCACGTGGATGAAATCTACTGAGCCAGGGCACTCAGAGATGATCCATCGGAATCCTTCTGGACTCTATTTCAGGTCTATCTCAGCTGACCTAGTTCAGTCTTTCAGTAGTGAGCCCCATGTATTGGTTTCCTCCTGCTGCTATTTGTTTTGCAAATTTACAGGGAAGGAGTAGCACACTTTGCACTGCTTTGCACTAATCTGTGTACACTGGTCCCTGTGAAATGATCCAGTATGGGGGGATTTGAAACCCAGCAGAGCCCAGAGATGAACTTACTGTCCACAACAGATGCTTTTGGCTGCTTTTAGCATATTTGACTTTTCTTGTGTATTGGGCTACCCCATGCTATTATTGCAAGGAAGTGTCCCCCAAGGACCTGAAGCAACACAGATCCGCTGCTGTAGCTGTTTTCTGCATGAGCAGGTCCTGTGGTGAGCATCAGCACCCTGTCTGCTCTTAGTGGCTTCACAGGGGCTTTATTCAATGTGTTGCATGGCCAAAAATCTCAGGCCCAGGTTTGCCTGGAGTACATAGTGCTGAATTAGAGATGCTTTCAGATGTTTGAGGGAGTCTTCAGGTACTGCTTGTGGCTAACTTCTTTCTGATTCCACATTCCAAAATAATTCCTTTGGTTTGTTTAATTGCCTTATGCTCACCAGTGTGGATATTAGCATAACTTCTACAGCGGAAAGAGTGGTAAGAACTTCCAAATTGCTACAAAGCTCATTGGTATGGCCTTATGATTTGTTGGTGTAGTAACACAGGTAAGGAGGATCGCAGTGCCTCCCATCTTAGATCAGCTTCTGACATGAGATCCTCCCATGTACTTGCCCTGATTTCAACCAAATTATTCTGGGGTGCTCTCTCTCATCTCATTGACACATCTAAGCAAGGAAACAAAAGTATTTTTGCAAAGAATTTTTTTCCCTAAAAACATTGTATGACTTCAACCGAAGCATTTTGCTACACCAACACTCTGACTATGGGTGTGTCGTGTAGTACTGGGGGCACAGCTGGAATTACTGCTCTCCAGGGAGCATGTCAGCACTCCCAGACCTGTAGCTCTCACCTGCCCCCTTAGAGCACACTGCCTTTCATGTCAGAAAGAGCTCAGGCCTTGGTACATCAGCCTCTATTCAGACCAATGGCACAGATACAAAGCCCAGCTCTCACCCAGTACAGGAAGCAGGAAGGCATGCAAATGTTGCACGAGAGCCCGCTGCGTTGCCTGAGCAGTGAGGTATGAGGGGCAGACAAGAAATTGGTTCCCTTTTTTCCTTATTCAAAGCAGACACAGGAGCAGGCAGCCTGCAGCAGCTGTAACTCATCTGTTTCAGACGGCGAGCAATGCAGGGGATCATAAGGAGGAGCAGGAGTCCTTCGAGTTCAGTTCTCCTCTACCATAAAGTATCTTTTAAATGTGCATTTCTGTCTTCAAAATTTAATCCCTAGTCGCTGGCTTTATGCACATACATTGTCCTCTACAAAACTGACTTTTAGCACTGCATTTAGCTTCATTTTTGCCTTTACAATGCACTGCCTATCAAATCAAATAGTCTCTTTTTCAAAACAACAGTATCTCTTACATACAGAGCAATTCATATATATTATTTGAAAGAGTGAGGGATGAGAAACTGAGTCTGCAACAGTCTGTGTTGCAGTATTTATCACAGTAATGTAAAGAAACAAGAAATACTCCATATGTCTTCTTCTGCATAATATTCCCAGAATATGGCATCGTAATTCTACCCGAATGGGTAAAGCTCCCTCTGCTCTTTGCATCATTTTCTTTAGCTGCTCTGCAGCACCCTCAGCCTTCATCACCAGGTCAGCTCCATGAGTCAGCCCAGCAGTCACTGGTGCTACTGCAGCGAAAGGAACCGCTTCCAGTGCAACGTCAGCACAAAAACCTTCCTGGAGATGATTTATCAAGGCATAATCTTTTAACCAGCTTGAAATACCTGCATTTTATGGAGGCACCATTTCTAACCGTTGAGAAGCTTTCCCAAATTTATGTTTACCAGCATTTGCTGTGGGTTCTCCTAAGAATCTCATGCAGCAGACCAATGGATTCCCCTGGCACTCAGCCCCGCAGTGGAGCAGGCAGCCTGCAGGTATCCACCTCCACTCTCTGCTGCTGCCCCACAGCTGTCTTGGATGAAACAAGCAGCTCCAGACTCCTGTCCAAGCGTTCAGTAAAGCAGCTTTGATACCACTTGAAGGAAGCCTACAGCAACTTGTGTCTCTCAGGCCACTGTACCACCACCAACCCGAACAGCAGTCATGAAACCAGTGGTAGGAAGGCAACTGTGACTCCCACAGAGATCAGCTCTAGAAGCAGTTCTTTCCCATAAGCGTTATTGGTGGATAAGAGATCGTTACAACAGCTTTTCTCTGCTAAGAGTTTTTTATATATTTGTTACATTTCCAGTGTTCAGTATGGGTCTTGTGTCTGCCATGGGATAAAGAGAACCAAGGCCTCTTTATTCAAACTGTGAACCATATTTAAGCAGTAGATATTAAACACAAATTGTTAGCTTTGTTTCCCAGGCTCTTCCTTTCCCTCCAAGTCAACACAACATCCCCTCACTGAAGGCACAGTCCTTCACATCAGCTCTGGCTGCTGATCTACTGGAAGCAAACAGATCAGCACGCAACAAGGGGAATTGGGTTCCTGAAGGGGCATTGGCACTTGGAACCATCCTGAAGAAGTGGCCATTCACATTTGAAACTCTCGGGCGCTGCTTCTCAGCCATTCTCAACAGTATCACAAGGCTGTACAGAAACATTTTTCTCTCTTCTCTATGACTGTCTGCATTACACCATAGCAGCCAGGCTTATGGCATCTTCCATCGCCTCCGGGTCACCCACCAAACCGAGGGCCAGCACACCCAAAGAACTGTTTGGTTAGTGGCATTCAGAAGGGCGGTGCAGAGTGCTGGGAAGCAGCACCCACGGGGCCAGGTGTGGGAGATACAGCCTGAGGAACCACCACCTATGGTTTGGCTTGCAGATTTAGCCACAGCGTTTGAAATGAAAGCAGCTGAACAGGAGGTGTTTAATTGCTACACCTAGCAACATGTTTAAAAGCTTAAAGCAACTGTATCCTGAACTACCGCTGGAAGAGTAGGACCAGCTGTGAGTCAGCACCTCATTCAAAAAAAAAACCTAGGTTTAACAAGTTGTCTTTTTTTTTTTTCCCCCTCCCAAAAGGTGCGTATCGCCTAAGCAGGACGTGCAGAATACTGACGGACATGGCATCTTCGGGTCTGCAACAATTAAAAGTAGTAACAGAATTTCAAAGGAATGCCCACAAATGCAATCTCTCAAATATTTAAGAGATCTATGGAGCATTATTCTATTAAAGCAAAAGCCTTAAACATCTCTGTGGATTAATACTGTAACCACTGACATTGCAGTGGCACTCAGGTAAGCAGAAGCGTTTCAGCTGTTCAGGTTTGATGGTGGAAAAAGCAAATGGCTTCAGTTTTTTAGCTTCTCAATGCATTTACTACAAGCAACACTTTGTAGTTCCAGGAAAACCAACATCACAATTACTTCCCTGCCTTTTGATTGTTATTTTAAAAGGCAAAGTAAGCACTTGATTCTTTGTATTTCAGATTGAGCAGTCTCATTCTGTCCAAGTAATACATTTTTTCTACAGAAAGTTCTGCCTTGATGAGTGCTGGCTCAGCGTTTTTTGACATTGACTTTGCAGCAAAACTCCACACAGACTTTTAACTACATGCAGAACCGTGCACCTGAAGAAAACCACCTGGGGAAGGAGGAACCAGAGGCTAACAATGCCTCCCCTAGTCTACAAAGCCTGAGTGATTGGTACATAAACTAAGGACAAGCCCAACAACACCCCAAGGGCTGTCTTTGCACTGAATAAAAACCATTGTGCAGACAGGCAGCGAATGTAAACACCTGACCACACACTAAAACCCTCATCTCCTAACAGAATACACCATAACAGGTTCTCAAACAACGTGCCAACAACACCAGCATCCTCAGAAGTAAGAATAGGAACTCCCATCTGGACAGTGCCATCTGGAGCAATGGGAATCATCTCCAATTTTCTCACCACGTTAACACTAATAAATCCCACAGCACTTTACAAGGAAGAAAAGCACCTCTCCTGCTTGTATGGGGGTAGATCAACAGCAGGCTCTTTCTCTGAGAGAAGTGCTCCAGTTTTGCCTGCTTTAACCATCTGTCATTTATTTGAAATAAGAGCCCAGAATGGCTTGATAAGAGTCCCTGAAAAGGACTTGGGGAGATGAAGTTTTCCATTTGACCTTCAAAAGCTTCTGACATTACCTGAGCTGAGGGCTGGGGCTGTTCTAATAGGGGTGAAGCTCAGTGCTCCCACAGCCTCACTGAGGTGTGGGGAACACCAAACACTTCTACCTCTGCTGCTGCATACCCTGCAAGTGCTGCCACAGCTGAGATGTGGGAAATCAGCAAAAGATATCAAACTGAAACTGCTCGTGAGCAGACGTTTGAGAAAGATAAAATCAAAACCAGCCATTCAGCACATCTGCTCTGCAAAGCAAAGCATGAGAGCACAGCTCCTTAGCTAGCAGAGGCAGCTTCATAAACCATCGTCAGAAGTGTGACTCGGCCCGGCCCTACAAAGCACTGGTGTGAACCTGGCTGCCACGCTTGCACAGTACGCCCTTAGGTATGGAGTCTAGGCAACAGGACTCTCAATTTTAAGGGAGGCACCCCACAAACGTGGGGGCACCTGCCTTGGCTCTTAGCCCCAGGGTAGAGGCCTCACAGCAAAACAGTTGCCTTAAGTTAACCAGTTACATTCCAAAGCTGAATTAAAAGGAGATGGTGCTTTGAGAAGAAATTCAAAAAGGGCACCAGAAATATCAGAAAATATCAGAGGTCAGGAAATGCTGAGGAAAATGCCAAGGACGTCGCAGACAGTTCTTAGAACAGGGAAGAGGGACAAACTACATTGAGAGCCTGGTGTGGGTGAGTAAATACTGGGATAACTCACAGTTAGGCAAAATATACTCCTAGTTACATTATGGCAACTTACCACGTGTCCTAAATGCACCATAGTGCACTAGGCAACCTTCAAGTAGTTCAGGAGAACTACATCATGAATCCGTAATTATCACGAAGCACACAGCATTGGTTTGTGCTGAACTGATATCATCAACTTACAGTGCTGACTGCTTATTTTGCAGACACATAGAATACCTATTTCATTCAATGTAACAGTGAATTTGCAGTTGGCCAATAAAGCAAAAAATAGAAACCAGAAGTAAATTATTCTTTCCCAATGAATTAAGAACCAGGTTGCAAGAAGCTGATGCCATCATTAATTATGATTTAAATTTGGGGGTAACCTAGCACTACCTATAATGAACACATGCTAATAAAACTCTTCATGTGGCCACTGAAGCAAACCAAACTGGGAAGAGGAGTAGTAAAGGAGCAAATACAACTAAATGCAACTGTTTGTTTTTGGACAGCAAAATCAGCACCGAGTGATGATGATGACAGCCTGAAATCCATTTGCTTTGGAATCAGAAAGGACAATGACCAGAAACCTCTGCATAACTCACTAACTACAGAAGATAATTCATTTATTTAGTCAGTTAAAGTTACTAACATTTGATAACGGTTTTTTGCATATGTACCAAGCACATTCAGCATAACTTTACAGAACTTGTAACTTCAAAGTGTTGCATTTCGTCACTGTCAAAATGCAGTTTGACACAAATCAAGGGGGGAAGGGGGAAAAGAGGAAACAAATACCAGTCAGCATTTCTACCATCATAATGTAAAAAATTAGAAATCTACATAACTGTAACAAGCTGTATGGTAGTTTAAATGTGAGTACAGTGCATTTTTACAGATTGTCAGAAGGAAGAATAAAATATGCCTAAAAGCTGTATCTAGCTGCAAAATAACACTTTAAAGGTTACAAACTGAAACGACCTTTCAACAGAAATCGTTACACACCTACCACTTACGATAACCCATAACTGACTCTTCCACCTATATTGACTAAAATCAGCAATGTTATATAAACTCAATATCCACTCTTGAAACAAAGAAACTGCAAAGTCTCAGTATAACACAAACTGTGAAATATTTTAAGACTGAATTTAAAAGTATTTCATACTGAAGAAAAAGGCAGGAAGACGCATGCTGCTTTAGAATTCTCGTTTAGCCTGTGTACTTCTCAGGCAAATGGGTAAAAAAGCAATATTTGGAAATCCTACACAAGTGTATTAATATTCCTATTAGAAGCCCAAAGAATTAAGCCATGAACTCTGCAGACTTGCATATACAACAAATTCAGAGACATTTCTCAAAGGAGCAGGCAAGAGAAGCAAGCTGAGCTCTGAAACCATCATTAACCTGAGCAAGGGAACCCCACACAACATCTTTTGTTTTTTTCCCCTACAGCCACAGAGACTGAACTGCACCCAAATCTGGTTAGAAAAAATATTAAGATAAAGCAGTTACACCTAAAAAGGTAAGTTAGCTTCACTTTAACCATCCCACTGTTTACTTACAATTAAATGTTCTACAATGATTCCATTCGTGATAGAAACAGAGTTTGAGTCTACATGAAAACAAATGGTTTTAATCACGATTTGTAAGTCTCTGTCAAAAAGAAAATCAAGAGTAGATTAAAAGGTCCTTTTTTTTTCTTTTCCCCTCAGGATATCTATGAAGGTTTCCTGGAATAGCCGTTGTTAAGGAATCTTATCATCTCATGTAGGACTGTGACAGCAGCACGTGACGTGATTATTCTAGTCAAAACTTCGTAATAGGAATTCTAAAACAAGGTTGGCCACTGACCTATGAAGAGGCAAAGCTTAAGGCCAAACAGCCCCGTGAGTCACAACCCAAATAAAAGAACGCATGTAGACAAAAGCAAGTGAAGAGAGGAATATCAACTGGAAGGAGAACGGAAAAAGGCAACATCCTTTTCTTCCAATTTCTCCATCCCTCACTTTTGCTGACCTGAGGGCATTCTCCCAGCAGCAGATGACACGACCCATTTTAGAATTAAACGAGAAACAAAGCCTCCTGATTTAAAAGTATACAGCTTAGAATCTGGATTAAAATATTACACTTTAAAGACACAGAACTGTGGAAGTATTTTTCAGGCCACAGCCTGAAGAGTAATTCTACCTGGACCATCCCACCACTTGTTACAGCACAGCCCCATATTAAGATCTGAAATCAAAGCAAAGGCTGACATTGTCAACACACCAGGTATTTTCCAATACATCTGCAGAGGCCGCTTGGCCCTGTGAGCAGCAGCCATACCCAGGGAGCACGGCTGCTATCCGTGTGGCTTACAAGTACCCACAGCACATGACTTTCACAGTCCAAAAAAGTCAGTTCCTTTCTGACTGAAAATAAATAATATTACACTTCACCAAAAAAATTAAAGAGAATCAAAGCCTGACATTTGTCTGGCATTGTGATTACAGAGTAGCAGTGGGGTAATATCAATCAATCTATCCCCAAAAGAACAACTTACAGTTAAATACATCATGAACTGAGAGGTTAACATATAAAAAGTTCAGAAATATCATACCGCTTCAAAAGAGTCACAGCCTATCATTATAAAGGAAGAATATAAAACTATTTTATTGACCACTGTTCACCAGTATTTACAATAAAGTAAACAATATACAGTCTGATAACATTCAAATTACTACAAAGTTAATTTTCACCTGGTCTTCTTGGGATCGTGTGACCCCAAATACTAAAAAGAATGAGTCTACAGGTGTAAAGGGCTAGGTTTGGGTAAAGAAGAAACATGCACATCAACTGTATAGAAGACTACAAAACATCTGTGAGCTTGTTTAGACATTCGTTAAGATTCAATAATAACCATGGAAGTTTATGAATGTTTTATAAAAGCTTTCACCTAATATGGAGGAAGTAGTAGTATCAAATGCTCTCCTGTGATAAATGAAATGAGTTGCAGAAAGCTTTTATTTACTTGCTGTTGATGCAAAACACACTACTTCAAAAAAATATCAAATTTGAATTTTTTAGAATGTATGCTTCTCACATTGCTAATAAATCAAATTTCAGGTTTTAATATTCATATATATATAAAAAAAGTGATGCAAACAATTATTGTGCTTCATCTTCTGGGCATGAATGCCAAGTTAGTCGTTCTTCATAAAAAGCAATTACGATCTGAGGACACTTCACGTTTGCTTCTTTGGCCAGCACCAGATCTGCCTCATCTGAGTCTTTCCTGATGGGAAAGGAAGGGAGATTAAAATTAAAAAAAAAAGCATAATTACTAATTCTCTTAATTAACTTATATTCATAGCAGGATTCTTCAAATTATTTTAACATCAAAATGGGTTTCAGGAAGAATACGTTTTCATAAAAATGCATCACCTCTTGATATAACATTATGAAAAACGTCAGCTAGAAATCAGTTTTCAGTATACTTTTCACTTCAGCTACAAGGAATTTCTTTGCTAGCTTTCACAGCAAATAAGATTTCACAGCTGATACCTTCCTTCACAAGTTTCTTTTTCTATTCCAGGGGAAAACACTGTTTAAGAGAAATTATTCCTACAGTTACCAAATGCAGTATATAATGAAGTAAGTAAAATTACACTAATTTTACTTTAAAGCATAACTGGAACTTCAAAGTGAGACTTGTGGTATTCACATCCCAATTGCATTAGAAGTTTATGCAAGTAACCGCAATTTCTGAGCCTGTCTTGGAGTAACAAAAAAAAAAATAAATAATAATTCCAATCTAACATGCTTTAGGCTCCTTTTTCAAGAGTATGCTGATTGTACAAGTCAGCTCTATGGCTACATATTCATATCTATCTTTGTTGACTGCAATCAATTACGAAAAAACGAATCCACTACAAACAAACTAAAAAGAAAATGCTCCTTTCTTGTTTTCCTTTGTGTTTTATTCTGCCAGTTATCACTACAGAAATTCAAGTAGTCATAACCCACATTTTCAAACTTCTCTCAGTTCCACGTATTAAAGGGAATTTGAAGTCAGAATGCAGACCACCTTTCCAAAGCACTGATCTTCAAGAGTCTAAGCACACTGCATGACAAACCAATTCTCTGGAGACTGCTCAGTTTGACACTACTAAAGAAACTAGAAAGCTTTCTAAAAGGTTGTTGGAAACTATAATTCTTATCCCAGCACCACAGAAAACCAAACTCCAAGCAAATGTTAATTCAACCCTTATATTCTCAATGCTGGATTTAAAAAAAAAAAAATTACCCTGCTTCTCTACTGCAAAGACAAGATGTCTTCTGCTAACACTGTAGCTAATAGAACTGTTTTCCTCCTGTCCTCCAAATAATACTAACTCCCCAAAGCACTTTTCCCTGTTACAGGCCCATAATGACAAACTTCTTCATATCGTTTGTTCTTCATCACAACTTCAGCTTCCTCCACTAGTTGCTTCCAACTCTCTGTCCACCTGATTGCACACAAAACAGCAGACACCAAGTTTGGTTAAGAGGTTGGCTGCCTAGCAGCTAGAATCTGCTTATGTAAAACATTTAAAAGCAGAGTTCTACCTGAAATTTCCCTAGCAAGAATGCTACTCACATGCAAAGGCCAGTTCTAAATTCCACTTCTATGATATTGAATCAAGAGAATCTAAAGTCATTTTGGTTTTGGAAGAAAGGGGGACTAAGTACTAAGTAATTGCACAGGTTTTGCTTCTGCAAGAACACAGGGTTAATAAATAAGCAGACCGCCAGCTTCTTTCTGTTTGCTGAAAAGAAGTTCTCTCATGAGCTAAGTGCAAACTACCAGCCCTCCCTCAACATGGCTCAGAACTGTGGATAAGACTTACCATTTCATGAGGAACATAAGCTCTCCGCTGCTATCCGTAGCCCCAATTATCCTCTCAGGATCAAGACCCCTTGCAAACCCTCTCGGTTTATCAACCTATCAAGTAAGTTAAAAGATCATTATCTATCATCATCTAACTACCCTTTTATTCTGGCATTAGAGCTAGATATACACATTAATGTGTGTGTGTGAATCAGAACAACAAAATATAGCATTACATAATGATAAAAGCTATCGCTACATATAAAGTTGTCTGAAGATGATATAAATGTTACATTTTTTTTGACTGACCTTCAGACCTTGTCATTCAGATGCAGAGTAACAATGAAGGACTTTTACATTAATGGCTCTAGCCATTCTTTCTGAAAACTCAGTAGATGAATCAAGTGGTCTCAAATCTTTATAGTAGATAAACAAGCACGGCTAATGAAACAAACTGAACAGGCAAAACAAAAAAACACACTCCTGGGAGCAGGCAAAACATGTTCTTTTCAGCAAAACAACAAACCTGGGCACTTAGGTTGGCTTAAGCCAACTGTGAAACTGCACCCATAGGGCACACCTCAACTCTTCTTGGCTCACTGAAATCACATCTGTGGTCAACAACAGGACTGCTTGCCTCTAGTTTCACAATACCTTTGTGAGACAGTGACTGCTACCATATCAGGTGAAGCCATAAAATTAACTTCACTCAGAAACTAAAATGCTATTCACAGTATTTACCAATATTGCTTCTGATGCCTTCCAACGTCACCTAGTAATTGACAGCACACATCCAGCAGCTGTCTTCAGTAAACCACTGACTGACAAACAGCTCTGATTTATATTGTTAGTTTGAAAGTTTAGAGAGAAAAATGTACTGCTGAACATACTGTGTTAAGCGCATTATTTTGCTCTTATTAGCACTAAACTTATCATTTTGTTGGCTCATTTAAATTGGAGCTGAAACCCAAATATCCATGAAATAGCAGGTTTTCTTCAGTCACCCTCTCTACACCTTTCCTACCACCATGTCTAGTCCTAATTTAAGCAAGTGCTTGGTCTTCCCATTTTGCTATCTTCCCACTCACCTATTTAAAAATCATAGCTCATACAAAAGCCAGAACAGAACTTCTGCTCGTTCCATTCACGACCATTTTACTCTAACACAAACTGACCACGTTGTTCATTAGTAACTCTCAACCAGTCTTACTTTTGATTATTCAGCAAGAATCACAGAACATTGGGGCTTCTGGTCATAAAAAGTAAAATCAACCACCTTTTACCCGCCATTCAGGCGGTCTCATTAATCGCTATAAAACATCACACTTTCCAAACCACAGTTCCAGTTCTGTGATTCTTAGTTTTAAGACTATGGTTGTTCTAGTTCTCCAAGTCACAACAGAATTTTTGGGGTAGAGGGTTGGAGAGGTAGAAAGAAACAGAGGAGAAACAAAGTTTAGCACATGAACATATACTTACAGAATCACGTTTTTTCTTTGATTTACTATCATCAGATTCGCTATCTGACAGTGATTTTCTTTTCGCACCATCTGTTTTTTCTTTACCAGCTTTCTGAGAGTTCAGAAAAGCTTCAATTAGCTCTGGACAATCTAAGTTTTCTTCAGGCTCCCACGTGTTGTCAGCACTGAAACATACATACATTTATGTAAAACTAGGAAAAGAAGAGAAGCGTACAACTAGCTACACGGCTCACCCTAAGCAAGTCATTCCTTTCCTCAATAAATAAGGTATCTTAAACTCAGGATGCTTCTCTAACCATCTGCCATAGCCTTTGTGCACTACATTTGATGACTGACTCTATGCTATGCTGAAGAATGCTGCTGAATTGTTCTTACATTTGAGATACAGAGTAAGCAGCTCTATTAACTCCTAAGATGCTGGTGGAAGTGACAACATGCAACCCTCATCCTACCTGTACATTTAAACTTAATTCCTGGTTCCCCGAAAGGCTGACCATGCAAACAAGCTGTTTGGTAAGAGCATAAACTAAGACTTCAGGAGAACAGAACATACACAATCCCCACTAGTAATGACATAAATGTATGTACCTAAGCTTCTATGTACCAGAAATGCTCTCAAAAGTATCATCTGAGCACTGAACTCTTTCTCACTCCTCCAGCTGTAGAGCTTTTGGAGCTGGTCCAGAGGAGGCCCATGAAAATTATCAAAGGGGTGCAGCACCTCCCCTATGAAAACAGATTGAGGGAGCTGAGCTTGTTCAGCCTGGAGAAGAGAAGGCTCAGGGAAGACCTGATAGCAGCCTTCCAATACTTAAAGGGAACTTAGAAACAGGAGGGAAATCAACTTTTTACAGGGGTAGAAAGTGATAGGAGAAGGGGGAACAGTTTTAATCTAAGAGGGGAGATTTAGATTACATGTCAGGGGAAACTTTTCACTGAGAGACAGGTGATACACTGGCACAGTTGCCCAGCTGTGGATGCTCCATCCCTGGAGGCATTCAAGGCCAGGTTGGATGGGGCCCTGGGCAACCTAAGCTTATGGGCAGCAGCCTGCCCATGGCAGGGGACTGAAACTGAGTGGGCCCTGAAGTCCCTTCCAACCCAAACCATGCTAATAGGCTGTAATTATAGAAAAAACAAAGGCTCCATGTCCGGAGCTGGGTATTGCAATTGTTCCAGAGAGTATGTATTTTGGTAAATAACATTTTACGCTGTCCATGAATGTGCCCTCCAACAATTAAGCACCTCATCGGAAGTCCTCAGGCACTAATATATTGCCACAGCACTACTGCACAAACAGGATGCTTACCCGTTATTTTCAATTACCAAAACTTTAAGGTCCTAGAATGCAGAAGGTTGCTTTGGGAGATATGTACACGTAACTACTAATGATAAAATGCTAGACTTTAACATCTAATGCATCCCCTTTTCTCGGCTGATGGAAGCACTGTTGTGCTTTCAAAAGACCCAGGATAGAGACTGAAAAATACCTTTTCAGTATGTCTAATGAAAGCAATCATGCCACAGAATTCCTTTTGTAAATTTACCTATTTCAAGAGCATCTGAAAAAAGCAAACACCTCCCCCCTCCCCCCAAAAAACCAAAACAAATTCACAGCTTCAAAGCTGCCTGTTTAAAGCCCTGCAAACTTTATTTCTCAGAAATAACATTCAATCCCCTGCATATGAAAGTATACCTATTTTATGACAACTGTCAGCCTAGCATACCTTGACTGACATTGACACAAGCTAGATCAAAGAGCAGTGGCAAAAGAACAATCACTGAGGGCTTTGTATAAGATTTTGGAACGTGACCAAGCACAAACCCTAAGCTACCAGTCTTCTATTTTACTGTCATACTTGACTGCTCCACCTGAATAGACATTTATGCTGTCCTTCCCTTTCAGCTCTTTAAAGCGTATCCCCACCATCCAATCCCCCATCCACACAGTTATTTCAAATAAATGGTTAATATTTAGCATTGTACCAGAAAAAATAATGGTAATGCCTTACTCTGTAAATCCTTTCCACTTCAAGTAGTATTCCACCTTTCCATTCACAACACGTCTGTCCAGGACTTTCTCCACAACAAATTCTTCAGGCTCTGCCTCTTCAACTTTTTTACCTTTGCCATTTTGTTTCTTTCCCATTTTGTGCTACAAAAGAAATTCAGAATGCCATTATTCATTCTTTTGCTTTACATCGTTACTTCACTGGCCAAATCCAACTTTGCTCAGTAAACAGTAAGGAATCATGTATTTATTCACACTAGAGCCAGAAGCTCGGACTTGTTTCACGTTAGTGCATGAGGTCAGGTAACCTGAGCAAGACATGGTAATACTTTGGGTTGGTTTTGGGTTTTTTGTTTTTTTTTGTTTTTTTTTCCAGCCACTTAATAAGATACCCAACATAGAACACCAGTTTTTATAAAGGTGAAATATCTTTGTCCGTACACTCAGTGCCTCCACTCCCCTTATAAATTTAATTCTCAGAGTGCTACATGCTCAAAATTTTATCAAGCTTCTATAAGTTAACTCCGTGCCTGTGAAAAGGCGGAGGGCAAGAAACAGCATGAGGCAGAAGTAAAGAAAAGTATTAAGGGAAAATGCATCAAACAGAAAAGGGTGCTACTAAAAAAAAAAAAATAAAAAAGTTACTAGCATTTCCAAAACAAAAAAAGAAAAAGAAAAAGCTGAAGGGAGCAAAATGTACAATGTAGCGCTACCATAACCAAAATATTCAATAATAATCGACAATTATTGAACAGGATGCATGCCAGGAGCAGCAAACTACTGCAGGCCCTTCCCACTATCAGCCACGCACCGATGCAACTAACATTCGAAGGGATGTCAGAAAGGTGCAAATGTTCAGACAGCTACACTTAAGGTACACTTAACATGTAATTAAAATTTTGCTAATTTAAAAAACTCAAGTGTTTCAAGTTTACATTTGATATACTTTAAATAATATTCTTCAAGTTCTTAAAATAAATATTACATCCACATCATCCTCAAGGCATTCCCAGTTTAATAAGGCACAATTCAATATTGGTAGAAGGACACGTTTCAGAATTTCCTTGTTTGCAATCTGGAAAAGGTCAGGACGTGTCTATAATCTTGTTGTATCCCATGTGTGTAGCACCAACAGACCAAAAGCAGTCTGATGGCCATTTTGGATAGCTCCTTATTGGAAAATTGTTAAAATGGCAGCCATAAGTTAACGGGAACAGTATTAATCTCTGAGAGCACACAGTCATGCAGCACCTTAAAGCAGACAAAGCTACTTCCTCGCTAATGCTCTTACGTGACAGACAGAGGCAAGCAGAAGTCATGGAGCACCTGCCTTTACTTTGTGGCACTTTTCTAGTCCTCTCTAGAATGAACGCGGGTTAGTTTGAGCACACTGCAAAGCAATTTTGAAACTGATTTTTAGATTTTGCAGAATTTTTCCTTGATGTGGTAAAAGGAAGGAAAGAAAGTGTCTGTCAGACGCAAAGAAAACTCTTCTTTTTGCAAAATGAAGAAGCTGACCTGCCTTTCCAAGCCTACTCTTTGCGTTCTTCCTTTTTTTTTTTGCATTAACTTGTCTTCCCCCAAACACCTTTACTCTCCTTAGCAACCCACGAATTGAAGGTGCAAACAGCAAAGATGAGGAAAAGGTTCAAATTCCCCCTTCAAACAGCAAGTTTCCATATATGATTAAATGTTGTGCGACACTTGTTTTGACTTGGGAATAGAAAAGAGATTATTTAAAACACAGCATGTATTTCCACTTTGATAATAACTACCTGCACATCCCAGGTGTATTTTGAACCCAGTACTCATGTCTGAGAAGTACCAACCACACTGGCTTTTTTTTTGCCTCCACAGGAAAGAAAAATAAAAGAATGCAGGACTGAAGGTAAATGAACATAAACATATGAAAACATCCACCTTGTCTATGAAGGCTGCTTACTGCAATAAATGAAAGTATTAAAAAGAGAAATGAGATGAGAAAAACGGGGGGAAAAAAAGAAATGAGGAGAAAAAAAGACAGACTCACTGTACCAGACTAACAACATCCTAATTACTGGTGTTGAGGCAAGTGGGCTACAAGTGGAACACCTCCATCAGTGCTCTCCACTGGACTAAAACCCTCCAGTTCACAGGAAGGCTGCCTTCTGATAATTGTTCTCAGCTTCTTTCATTCTCATCACCTAAATGTTTTGGACCTCTGCATCAAAGTAACTTTTCTTTAAAAGAAATGCAAACTCTTTAGGACTTCAGATAGCTACATAATCTTCCACAGAAAAAAATGAATATTACAGGATCTGATCCTTTATCTCAAAGGTCAGTAAGCAAATAACAAGTCAAGGGTGCGTTGCTTTTTGCTCTGAATATTAGAGGTTTCACTACATCTTCTGAATAATGCTACTTCCCAAACACTTCCTAAGCCTTTTTAACCTACTAAAATAATATTTGACAGCAGAGCCTGAAGAAATACTGAAGAATGGTAACTCCTGAGATTATACAAACCAATGTAAATCTCAGCCTGGAGGTGAATGTAGCAGCTGACCCAGAACGAAGGGCAGAAACATCCACCAGATCCCTGAAGCTCCCTTCTTTAAGGTTACCCGTTCTAAACCTTAACACGGGCATCTAAGCACTGGATGCTCATTTGTGGCTTCCTTCCTTCTGCATTCAGAAGTCACATCCAACAGACAGAGATGGTTTTCAATGGGTAATGGCTCTTTCTTGAGGGGCAACATTAGAACAGAGACGTGATGTTGCAATGGAGTGTTTCACGATACAAGAGATAACAAATTCAGAATTACAGTTCCAGAGCTACGCTACCCCCAGTATATCTAAGTTTTGCATTCAAATATGCAATGAAGCAGAATTAGTTACGGTTCCCATGGGAACCATAACTGATTTTCCTGACCTGTGCAGCAAAATTCTGAACATCATATCAAAAATACTGCAGTTGCAGACACTTTCCCCTCCGTGAGGCACTCCCTCCCTGGGCTGGTCACTGCTCCTCTTCCTCAAATTAGGGAAAAGTGGACAACCAATTACTAACAGAAAGTTCAGACATTCATCTTGATGAAATCTTTAGAATGGTTTGCCATCATATAATGTCAAACAAGCACTACACTTCGAAGCCAGGAGTTAATAAGAGTTTTTAATGTACCTCAATCTGGGTCAATTAGCAACCACTTTAGTAATTTAAGAATGGGCCTTTTGAGTGCATAACAAGTCCGTCGTTCTGCTATCCAAATGTCCAATTGTATCTATGCATCCTGCTTCAACCTCAGATGGATCTCATGCTATATTTCTTCAGTTCTTCCACACACACACATATATGTGTATATATATATTTATATATAGAGTAAGTAGTTGAATGGCAATTAAAATAATTTTTCCCGCAACCAACTGCCTTTAGAAGTTCATATTTTAACGTCAAGCAAAGCTTTACAGGGACTTGAGAACCATGAATGCATCATTAAAATAGATCAGGAGGGGTTGACATCTGATAATCTCTGCTCCTATGAAATTCAAAGAAACTGTTATTTGGTTAAAAAAAAGTAATAATAATTTCAAAGGGCATCTTAACTACACCACATCATTTCCCAGTAACGTTATTTTTCCTCTGTAAGGACCGCCTTCGCTCAATTTGTTCTTTTATTTTTTTCTGAATAGACTAGGAGAAATTAAACGAATACATGATTTTACTTATTTTTACATAAACGATGAATTACATGGTATCCTGAAAGGAGGCTAAAAAAATCCTCAGTGCTTTCTACAACAGGACAGACGAAATGATGCACAGTCCAGTCCTTTTTTTTTTTTTTTTTTTTTATTCCCCAACAAGTCTCTGTAGGAATGGCAGATTTGTTAAAGCCAAAGAGAATGTCCTTTCTAGTAGCCTTACTTTCTGGACCTGAAATTTTGGTCAGAAAAATGCTGGGGAGGGGAGATGTGGATGTATCTTTTAAATGGAGATGCCAAGTTATAAGTTTGAAGAAAAATATGTTGATTAAATCCTTACATACTTTAGGTGTGCGTGAACTTACCAATGTAGTTTTATTGGAGGCCATTTTTATTGCAGACTTGCAGAGCTTTTACTAGAAAAATGCATGACAATTAAAAGGAAGTTTACGTTACTCAAAGAAAGGCATCCCAATACAACATGGTCCTTGTTCCAACCCCCATGTATTCACGGCATAGAACATTTACAGAATGGATTAAATCCAGGACAAGAAGCAGCTTACTGCTTTGTCCGGCATAACCCAGTAACACACCTTTACCTAGCCAAGATAAATAGTGACAAAGTGGCAGATGAGGTTGAAAAAAGGTTTTCCCAAGGCCATCTAAGGCATGGAGACAATTGTAGGGAAAAGGGGGAGGACCATCAGGGATGCTTATTTCCTTAAACCCAACAGAACAGGAGCTCAGATTCCAGCAGTTAACTATGATACAGCTTTAGACGTATTAACTGTGGATCTGGCAGGGAGCAGCTACACATCTGCAGTGTAACAGAGCACCCACCGCTTTCAAAACTGCGAATATTTATTTTAATGCATAACGCTGCCCTCTGATTCTCAAGTTTGCACGAATTAAGGCCCTGCACCGACGTGAGCTCGGCTAAGTTGCACACGCTACGTTTATCCTAGGCAAGCGAGTCCAACACCATCCATCCCCTTCACCACCGCACCTCTCACACCGACCACCTCTGTAAGCACGTATCGTCCCCGCCCCGTTCCAACTACAAAACTTCGGATCGCACACAGGCCCGCGCACAGCTCGCACACGGCCTTGCAAGGCCCAACGGCTCGGCCCGCCGCCCAGCGCCCCGCTAGGGGAGGCCCGGCAGCCCCACGCCAGGCGGCGGCAAGGGCCGGGCGGGAGATCCTCGCGTCCCCGTCGGAAAGGAAGGAGAAAGGGGAAAGAAACCACAAGAACACTGCCGAGATACCCCCGCCCCGAGGAACGGACCCCGCGGGCCGCCGGGAGGGAAGAGGAGGAGGAGGAAGGGGGGGCAGCGCCTCGCCATGCCCGCGCCCCCCCGCCCCGCCACGTTTCCCCGCCGCGGAGGCCGCCCCGGGCGCTGGCGGGAGGCTTTGTCTGCCCGGCCCGGCCCCGCCGCCCGCCCTCCCTCTTCCCTTCCCTCCCGCCGTGCCCGCTCCTCCCGCCGCCGCCGCGCTAAGGGCTGTGGGGGGTCGGGCGCGCCCCGCGCTCCATCCCCGTGTCGGCGGGGAGCAAACAGGGGAGCGGGGAGCGCCGCCAAAGCGAGGAAATAAGAGGAGAAAGAAGGATACAGACTTCACTGCCGCTCGGCCGCGCCGCTCCCCCGTCTCCTCCCGGCTCTCGCCCTGCGCGCTCTGAGCGGCGGCGGCATCCGAGGGGCCGGGGGGGAGGGGAGGGGGCGGGGAGCGGCGCGGGGCGGGCCGGGCCGGGCGGGCGGCGCGGGGCGGGTTGGGCCGAGCCGAGCGCGCCGGCGGCTGACGGGGCAGAGCGCACGACGCCGCCTACGCGCCAGCCGCAACCTCCTCCCGTTGTCGCCGCCAGCACAGGAGGGGGCCAAGACGTCTGTCCCACGGGGGGCGAGCGCAGGACCGCGCCAGGCGTCCAAACGGAGGAAGATGCCTCGCGGCGACAGAGAGAGCGACTGGGTGAGGGCGGCCGTTGGGCCGCGGGCGGCCGCCGCCATCATGGCCGCCACCGCGAGGGCGGGAGAGGGCCCGACCAGGGGGCTGCGGCGGGCGGGAAAGGCCTTTATTGGCGGCGGCCGGAGATCCGTGTGGGGATGAGGGGAGAGAGAGAACGGGAGGCCCGGCGCAGTGTCGCTGCTGCGGAGCGGCAGCACTCACCCTTTCTCGCCGCGCGTGAGAGGAAAGGGGAGGGCGCGAGGGAGGTGAGCGCTGCGTGGCTGCCGGCGGAACGCGGCTGGCCGCAGCCGGGCCCGCCTTTCTCCACCGACTCGAACTCCAGGGTTATCGCTTCCCGCTTCCCGCCTCCCGCCCGGGCGGAGGGGGAGGGGGCCGCGGCGCTGCGTTGTGCCGTGCTCCCGCCCGCGGAGGGTGGTGGGGGTGCGGGGCCTCTGCGGCTAATTATAACCCCGCACTACGAGGTGCAGTCTTCGGCAATTTCCGGAGGGGGGGGGGTGGGAGAGAGAGAGAGAAGAGAAGAGAAGCAACGTTTTGCCAGCGACGCTCGGGCGACTTCGGATCCACTCGGGCACGTATTAGAGAGGTCTTCCGCTGTCGGAAATTGCCGAGTGGGTTGGGGAGTCGGTGAGCGCTGCGTCTTTTTTTTTCCGGAAATTGCCGAGCTTGAGCCGAGTGCCGATTTCGTCAGTTCGGCTGATTCCGGAAATCGCCGAAACGAGCCGAACGGGTTGCCATTTCTGTTTCGGCTATTTCCGGCGACTGCCGAAGCGGATAAGCTCGGCGAGAACGACTCCTTCGGCTCATTTCGGAGACGGCCATTAGTAACGGCGTCGATGACTTTTTATTAGGTGACAAAAACACGGAGGGGTATCGCACAGAACCGCTGCCTCTCAGGACTGATTTAGGCTCTAGATCCGAGCTATTTTTTAATTAAACTCCGGAGGCGCGGCCGGGTGGAGGAGGAGGGCGCTCGTAGTGCGCGGAGCCGAATTTCAAATTACGTAACAGCTGCGGCAGCCATTGCTGAGGGCCGTGCGCCGCGCCGGGCAGGGACCGCCACCATGAAGAACATGGTA
Source organism: Centrocercus urophasianus (assembly GCF_019232065.1). NCBI lineage: Eukaryota > Metazoa > Chordata > Aves > Galliformes > Phasianidae > Centrocercus > Centrocercus urophasianus. Next base: position 16,412,366 of record NW_024884711.1, read on the forward strand.
CGTGGGGGAGGGGAGGCTGCCAGGAGCTCCATTTTAAGGGGGTACCGCTCTCGGTTCCGCGCACGGAGAGCGTTTTTGCGGGTCTGAGGGTTACGCGAGGAGCGCGGCCGAGCTTAGCCAGCGCGGGCACGGGAGGTGCCGAGGCTGTTGGGCCGCTCTGCACGGGGGAGAGCGGCGACGGGGGAGGAAGGTTCTGGAAGCCGCGGTTGGGGCCGGGTTGCTGCTGGGGGGAGGCGGATGCTGCGGTTCAGGCGAGGGCGGGTTAGGTCTTTCGAGTTGGCTGTTGGAGCGGGTGCTCTCGGGGCGCGGCGATGGAGGTCGGCGGGAGCCCGGCCCGGGACGCGCCGTCGCCCTGTAGGCAGCAGCGGCGCCGCTGCCGGTAATGGCGGCGGAAGGGGGAGGGGGAAAATGGCGGCGCCGAGAGCGGCGGGGGAGGGGAGGCGGGAGGCCGTGCCTGCAAACTGACACCCCCCGTCCGGCTGCGTGGCGGTGCTGGGCAGGTGGCTTCCGCGCAGCCCGACGGCTCGCGTGGCGCCGGTGGGCGGTCGATCGGGATCGGTTTGCTGGCAGTCGTCCTCCCCGCCGCGCCGCGCTCCCTGGAGGCGGCGGCTCCGGGCGCCATTTTGCTCCCTGGCTGCGGCGCTGCTCTGCTGATCGCCACCACATGGCGGAGCCGCCGCTGCCTGCCCGCTCGCTACCTGGGCGGCGGGGCGGACCGGCCTCGGGCTGGGGCGCGGCGAGGCGCTGCGGCGGGCTGAAGGAAGCGGCAGCGGGCTTGGGATCCCGCCCGGCTCCTGACTGAAGATGCTGGAGGGCTGCTGAGATTCACACGTGGTCTGTCCCTATCTTAGAAAGTGTTTCGGAGTCATCTTAGGAGGTTTATCTTTTGGGTTGTGTATTGAGAGTGGGGGGAAGAGGCAGCGGGTCGTGTTTAGTGAAGGGTTTTTGTCGAATATCGGAAAAGGACCGTAGTTAAAATAGTTAATAATCGTGCACATTACTGCTGCAGAGTGAACATGCAGTTACCAGAGGCGGCTGGGCCCTGGCCGGGGCTGTGGTCAAGAGACTCACTACTAAGTAAGGCAGTGCCTGCGTGTGGAGTAGCACTTCGGATATGTTCATACATTTTTCATCTTGTAGTGGCAGTGACATTGCCATGTCCTGGCTGTGTATGTGCCTACCTGTTGCTTTGGCTAGGGCGCATACTGGTGTGGCAGTATGTGATCGATGAGTGTATGGTGATGTATGAACTTGCAGCTGTTCTCTTTATCAGTAATGTGTGGTGCATGTTTGCTCTCTGAAAAGCAAATGTGGTTGTTATGGTTGGTAGGTAAACTTCTTTAAGCTTCATTTTCAAATATGAGCTGAATGCTTAATGGAAAAATCAATACACCATTAAAATTTTACAAATTCCCAACTTATTATCCTAGTTCTGCTATTTGACGTGTACATATGCCAATTGATTATGTAGGGAAAAGTGTCTCCCATGGGCCTATGGAACCAGTAGGTACTGGTTAGTCTCAAAGCAATTGAACTGAAGCAGTTGGAAGAGAAGGGCATTTGTGCATTTTTAGCATTCATTGGCTAACATTTCTCTGCTAGCCTGCTCAGGCAAGAAATGGTAACACAGCTTTCAACAGGTAGCTATAATTCAAGTCTTGAATGCAGCATCCTTTCCCTTACTCTGTTCAAAAGATTATATGAAGGGAAGCTTTGCATAATGTGTGTTTGTTGTGTCAAAACTGTCCTGCCTAACTTTTCCCACCTGTACGTCACAGGGACAGCATTAGCTTTCTTTATATTTCTTAGAAGAAAAAACACTTTGAATCTACTTTAGGTGTAATGATTTTAAGTGACATTGAAGTAACAGGATACTTATTCGGAGGTGAAAAAGGAATACTCGACAGTTGTTGCATTTCTTCTTAGCTGATAATACAGCAATGCATTTTTAACAAAACTGATTCAGTATCATCTCCAGTAATGTCTTCTGTGTAGCATAGTTCTAGATCATACCTGCTTCCAGCAGCTTCAGAAAACGTGTGGATTGGCTGAATGCTCGTTATTAAAAAAAAAGAAAATTCCTTTTTAAAATGACGAGTATAATGTTGACGTAATGCTGAGTTCTCTTGGGAGAAAGCTTAGCAGGACATTTACCTCCTTCAGACAAGATTCTGAAATTCTGCATTTTGTTAAAGGGTCTTTTTTTTTTAATTAGCTATTTGGCATATGGGATAACAGTATGTATCATCCAGCCATGCTCCTGCTTATGGAGAAGAACATTTACAATACATTCGTAGTGTATTAAGTACTTGGGAGGTTGGAAGGTTGTTAGTTTCTGCATTATAATTATCACGTATAAAAAATGTGTAATATCTCCTTATTGGCCTTGAGCTTTTTTTTAACGACTTACTTGTTTGTCATAGCAGAAATTTGTGCTGAATGAGCTCAATGAAAATTTCTTTGAGAAGTGATTTAAGTCTTTCTGAAAATGTAGTTCATACACTGAAAGGGAAATGTGAGGAATTTTTTCTGCTTTTGATGTTGCTGACGTAAATTGGGGATGCATTTAGTACTAATTCCAGATAAATTTTACAGATACCCTAGCGTGCTTCATTTGACTAATGATGAAATCCGAGTTAGTGACCTAGAACATTTTGACTGTATTTTTTTAATTGCTTAATGGTTTGTGTAAATAGCTTAATAGTGTTGATGTATGGTAATATGAATTTTATATTTTTAAAATAAATGATATCTGGAATAGAATCAGACAGTATGAATGGATTCATGTTTTCCCGTAGCAAGGGCTCTTTGTTAGTTTGGGGCATTGTTTTGTTTGTTTTTTTTCCTAATGCAGTTGTAAAAAGTTTTATATTAATCTAATCTTTTCTGTGGTAGAGGGAAAAGGAGCAGTTCCGCAAGCTGTTCATTGGTGGCTTAAGCTTTGAAACAACAGAGGAAAGCTTGAGGAATTACTACGAGCAATGGGGAAAGCTTACAGATTGCGTGGTAAGTTTGGCATGCTAATGCACAGTGATGATGCAGAATGTGTAAAAATTATAGTAGGGGGAGCTGTTTGTTTAATAGCTTAATATAAGAGAGAAAGTGTAACGTTAAATTTTGAGTTCCTGCAGTTGGTTCAGAGTCCTTCAAAGCTATACGCAGATTTCTTTCTGCACACTGCTGATAAAATGCAGTTTGTTTCCCATAAAATCTCTCAAATTATCTCTAACAGCTGTTCAAAATTAACTGGGGTATCATTGCTTGAAATGCATTAGGGAGTGCGAAGTGCACTATTGCATCAGCATCTGTGTAACCAGTAACCTTTGGAAGAAAGCTGCTACTTTGGTAAGCAGTCCTGTTGAAGCTAGAGATGAGTGGCTTTCTTTAGTCTGCGATTTCTGTATGCTTGTCACCGCTACTGTAGTTGTATTGAAGTTGTTCCACCGGTCTTGTTTTCAGAACAGTAAATATGTCTTTCATAATCCATGTTTAAAGAGCATAGTCTTCAGAGAGGTAAAAACAGATGTTTGATTTTTAGAGAAAGATACATGTTTATAAACATGAATCGTTGCTGCTGAGTATGTCTGAGTTACTGGTAGGGTATTAGAGGACAGTAGTACTGAATTCCTCTGGTGCCGTGTGGATGCTGCTCGTGTATTTGGTCCGTATAGCTTGCTGCTTCATATGTAACTGTATTTGAATTAGGTTCTTGTTTTCTCCAAATGTTGTTGTTGGTCAGTTTAACGTGAGACATGTAGAAGTGATTTAAATTTGTTCATTATTTTTAGGTAATGCGGGATCCTGCAAGCAAAAGATCAAGGGGGTTTGGCTTTGTAACATTCTCCTCAATGGCCGAAGTCGATGCAGCCATGGCTGCAAGACCTCACACAATTGATGGAAGGGTGGTGGAGCCTAAGAGAGCTGTGGCTAGAGAGGTAAACGTGGGATTGAAAGCAGATCCTTTTCATGCTTAGAGACTACTCTGCATTTTGGTTATGCATTCTTACTTCAAACTGTCTCTGTTTGAATTTGTTGAAAGGGTCTGGTTGGAACACTGTTTCCACATTTTTAGTCTGTTCATTGACTGTTACTACTATAGTAACTATGTATTATTCTGGTTGCGAATCATGTCTGCAAGGGATGCTAACTGGGATCTGAAAGTATTAGCAGAAATGTGTTGGATGTCTGTAATGATGCAAGTTCTAGACCATCTCTTCTCTGGGATCATGACTGTTATTAGACCTCAAATTAGGAAACTTCTTGATCTTCTGAGTATTTCTGTAAGCTCTATGACAGAAGTGATAAAAAATAGAACACAGTATTGGGATCTGTGCTTTCCTTCCAGTGGTGGTGATCAAAATCAGCCTAAGACTATTCAAGATTTTTGCTCCTTGCACATTTGATTTTAAAATCCAGGCTATAAATTAGATGGGCACACTGTAAAGCAGTATACCTGGGTTACTGTAGCATTGAGATATTCGAGCAAATGCACATTCTTGTTAACTCGTGTTCTCTGCATTGTTGGAGCTCTCGGAGGATTTAGCCACTTCAAGCACAAGGTTTGACCCAAATTATTAATGTTTTTTGGACTGATGAACTGCAACTGAATGAGGTGTCTTGTGGTAATTTCCATTTTCCCTGAACTAGAATCGGTACCCTTGTTAGCAATCTCAGTTTTCATTCAGCTTCCAGAAGAATGCAGGCTTGATTAGCACTTGGAAAAACGTAACTAAAACAAAGTAGGACATGTGCATATTTTTTTATACACACAAAGGCTATTACTGGGCTTTAGAGATAAATCCTTCCTGCTTATTGCAGCTGGTTAAATATTGTGCTCAGAACTCTTTTCTTTTTTTTTTTTTTTTTTTTTTTTTAAAGGTATGTGGAGAGTTATGTTTGTTTTAGTGCAGAGCTGTGGATGTGCTGTAGTTGAAGGAGCTTTGCAATTAAGAGGAATGCAGGCTTCGTTGCCATTGGAGAGGTGGACAGAGGAAGTTGATGCATTTTTATTTTAAGTCAACTAAAGCTTTTTTTTTGTTATTAAGAAATTGTTCAAACAGGTGGTCTGACAATTCCCTCTAAATTTATGTAAAGGATTTGCATTTACTTCTGTACATTTCTGTACAACCTCTTCACCCTCCACCACCATTTTTCAGTGCATTTAGAACTTTCATGTGGGTTTGGGGATGATAACTGCTACCTTCTACCCCACAAAGGTTTTATGGACATAGACAAGAAGTCTACCTCAGTGTCCAAAAACCTGAGTCTTGCATTCCCGTCATCCTGAAAAAAAAAAAAGATTTGCTAAATTGGTTTTCTTTGTCGTAAATTGGAGAATTCTTTTAACAGGAATCTGGCAAACCTGGTGCTCATGTTACTGTGAAGAAACTGTTTGTTGGTGGTATTAAAGAGGACACCGAGGAGCACCACCTTCGTGACTACTTTGAGGAATATGGAAAAATTGACACTATTGAAATCATTACTGACAGACAGTCTGGTAAAAAGAGAGGGTTTGGATTTGTTACATTTGATGACCATGATCCTGTGGATAAAATTGTATGTAAGTAATCTTCATGTCGCTGCTTTATTTGATAACGTTGATGCTTACAATCATGGTACTTGTGTGAAGCTAAATTTAAAATAAACAGATAATAGCAATGCTTAAATGAATGTAATATGATAGTTTTGGTGAACTGTGGGGACAGGTATTTTAAACAAATAATCTAGTACCTAATGAAATCTATTTTAGTATTTATAATTTTTAAAATAACAGTAGGGAGTGTGTATGGATCAATTTGGGAATGACTGCATTTTTGGTAGCTTGAGATTCTTCTTGTTGCCAGATCAATACTTAAATGCTTACAACGTTTTGTTTCATGTGATTACAGTGCAGAAATATCACACCATTAATGGCCACAATGCAGAAGTAAGGAAAGCCCTCTCTAGACAGGAAATGCAGGAAGTTCAAAATTCTAGGAGTGGGAGAGGAGGTATGTTCAGTTAATGCTTTACAGTCTGTTCTTGTGCGCTTCTCGTGATTTTGCTGCTTACAAATGTCAATTGTTATAGGGAACTTCGGTTTTGGTGATGCACGTGGAGGTGGTGGCAACTTTGGTCCAGGACCTGGCAGCAATTTCAGAGGGGGAGCTGGTAAGAGAGGCATGTTTGTAGCATTTTTTGTTTGTTTACATCATCCTTCAGGTTCTGGGTAATGGTAAGCTGCTACTGTTCAATTGAAATGCATCTCTAAGTGTTACAGAATTTTTGGGAAAGACAACTTGCAAACCTCTTGCATATTAGAAATAGATGAGGTAGTTTTTTATAAACTCAAGCGGCTTAATTGTTAAACGATTCTGTTACAAGCTGAAATTAACTTAAACTTGGTCATTTTGGTAAGAAATTCACCTATTGCTTCTCTGTAATTATACAGTGCTCAGGAGCTTCACAGTGAGGGGTTTCTTCACTGAACATTTGAATTACATAAAAGCCAACCAGGTTAGCTGTGTTCAAAACTAACCCAGTCCTTTACAAATGCAGGAAAGTAGGTGGTGTAGAGGAATGGGAGATATACTGTTCCACATACGTTTTAGCCAAATTCAAGTGTGTGTGCTTAAGTAGTCTGTGAGATTTGAGTCTTAACATAATATGGTTTAGATAAAAATTGGTAGGCTACAGGTGGATTGAAATATATATGTTTTGGGTTTTCTTTTCCTCCAACAGATGGATATGGGAGTGGCCGTGGGTTCGGAGATGGGTATAATGGATATGGTGGAGGGCCTGGAGGTAAGTTTGCTTCTGTTTGTATTTTTGTTTTCTTCTCTCACTTAGAACTGTTTATACATTCATTTACAATTCACGTAAAACTTTCAAAGTGCCATAGAGATTTTGTTGGCTTTAAGAAACACACACAACTGTTCGCTCACACTATACCTGATGTGGGAAATTGTATGGTTATGTCATGAACAACCATCCCCTTCTCTTTAGGATGATAGCAAGTCACTTCATTGATGCTTTTAGTCAGTCTGGTTTGTGGGTTTTAATCACCGTTTAGTTAGGGTGGGAGTTGGGTATATATCTTCCCAAAACTCCTACCCTTTTCCTTCCCTGTAGACTTCTCAACAGAAAAACATCCTGTGTAGAATTTGATTACCTTCTCCACTGAAAAGCTTATTTTAAAGGATTATATTATCATAGGTGGCAACTTTGGTGGCAGTCCTGGTTATGGAGGAGGAAGAGGAGGATATGGTGGAGGAGGACCTGGATATGGCAACCAGGGTGGGGGCTATGGAGGTGGCTATGACAACTATGGAGGAGGTAACCTATTTATGGCTTGAAGTGACCAAGTTTCAGTTGTAAATTAGCGCAAATCGTATGAAATCTGGGAGGTGTGTGGTGGAGTAAGCAAGCTTAATTTTACAAATGGAATGAAAAAGCAGCTGATATCACGTGCTGCTGGACTGTTTGCATGATTTTGTCTTTTGATTGTGTAACGATGAGAATTCTGTGAACATTGTAGCTCATCCAGACATGTCTATTGTTGTATTGATAATTTAGGCAATTATGGAAGTGGAAACTACAATGACTTTGGAAACTACAACCAGCAGCCTTCCAATTATGGTCCAATGAAGAGTGGAAATTTTGGTGGCAGCAGGAACATGGGGGGACCATATGGTGGAGGTATGTTTTGATATGCTTTGGAGCCAGATTGGGCAAGCTTCAGTCCTTTGGGGTGGCGGGAGGATGATAGGTAAAAATTGCCAGCTTCTACAACAGATGCACAGTACCCATGTTTGTTCTATGTAGTGTGAGTTGGCTGCAGTTTTTCGTCGATCTCAAGACTATAAAGTTTGGGGAAAACAGTACCCCTGCCTCTTTTCCTCTAGAATATTAGAAAAAACATCATGCAGATTCCAATCAGTAAGGACTTGCAGCACAACTTGTAACATCCACTAAACATACTGTGGTTTTTCACCAGACTTACTGGGATTTTCTATTGCTTTCTTGTTCTAACGTCACCTTTTCCTCTCATTTCCTGCTTGTAGTTGTCTAGATGTTATTTACTGTGCTGTATAAAACTCGTGGAATGGAAACTGAAACAAGAACCCCTTTCTTGTAAGGTTCAGTTTGCAAGTAAACTCCACCCTCACAGCGAAGCTCAAAACTATGCAGTACATCAGATTACATGTGGCCCTGTTGAGCCTTCTAGGATTTCAGTGTGTAGTTGTTGGGCACTTTCTGGGCATTAGTAGGAGAACATAGTGAAGTGCTGAAAGCTGTGGATATGCCATCTCTGGAAGTAAACTGGATGTTAATTTTGATAGACTATTGAGAAGTATTCTTAGGTGGAAGTGCACTGACTTAATTGTTGTTTCTCTCTTTTCTGTGATTGTAGGAAACTATGGTCCTGGTGGCAGTGGAGGAAGTGGTGGATATGGAGGGAGAAGCCGTTACTGAGCTTCTGCAAGCTTGCCATGGGTAAGTATGTTTTTAAGTGCTAAAATTGCAGTGATTCGTGAGAGTAGCTGCAGGAGCTAAAAGTTTTTTTAGGATATTGTCTTTCCTATAAAAAATGGTTAGCTGAATAATTTCATAACCTATTTTTTTACTCTTTACTTCTGTTGAAACAGGCTTCACTGTATAAATAGGAGAGGATGAGAGCCCAGAGGTAACAGAACAGCTTCAGGTTATGGAAATAACAATGTTAAGGAAACACTTATCTCAGTCATGCATAAATATGCAGTGGTATGGCAGAAGACACCAGAGCAGATGCAGAGAGCCATTTTGTGAATGGATTTGGATTATTTAATAACATTACCTTACTGTGGAGGAAGGATTGTAAAAATGCCTTTGAGACAGTTTCTTAGCTTTTTAATTGTTGTTTCTTTTTAGTGGTCTTTGTAAGTGTAGAAGCATTCCTTTGATAATGTTAAATTTGTAAGTTTCAGGTGACATGTGAAACCTTTTTTAAGATTTTTCTCAAAGTTTTGAAAAGCTATTAGCCAGGATCATGGTGTAATAAGACATAACGTTTTCCTTTTAAAAATTTAAGTGCGTGTGTAGAGTTAAGAAGCTGTTGTACATTTATGATTTAATAAAATAATTCTAAAGGAAATATTGTGTAATTTTAGATTTTTTTTTTTAATGTTGTAAAATAAGGAAAGGAGTGGGTAGTATAAGGTCCCACAAATAATACAAAGCTATTGTTGTACGTGTAAAATTAAATGCTGGTCAGAAAAAAAAAAGTATGTTGTCTTTAAATGATCAGGTTTAAAATATCTAGATAACTTAAGGGATATCTCTGCAAGGAGAAACACCTTTTTAGATCTTTTAGATGCTGCTTCTTCAATGGCAAGGAAAGGAAATATCCCCAGCGAGGTACTCTTCCAGGGACACAGGTCTAGTACAAGAGAACTCTTGAAAACGTCACTAAGTTCAGCCAGTCTTAAAAAGCTGCGCTGTATTTCTGCAAAGCTTTAACTGCAATAGTTGTATAAGGATGCCAACGAAGGCTGAGGGAGTAGAGCAAACTTAGTTCTAAGCTTCAGTTAAACTTCTTTAGGTAAGATCTTATTTACTTTTTTTCTTTCTTAATGTTCCAAAACTGAGAAACTAATACTATGTGACAGTATTCTTTCAGTATAGTGATTGTTGTTATGTAGTTTAACATAGCAATGAATTGTGTTAACAATTATCAACTGAAGAGAAATATGTGAATCCTGTTTTCTTGTATTAAATTTTCTACGTACAGATTTTTGTGAATTTCAGCTACTTAACATATTTTTTTCCTACTGGAATCTAGCTATGATATGAATCCTGGACAAGCATAGACTGCTGCCACTGTACTCTGCTACAGTTGAACAAATGAGACCTGCAAGTGTCCATTAGTAAAGCTTTGCAAGGGTTCCATCCCTGGTGTTGGTAGTTAAAATGGTAGGTCACATGTTAATTAAATCATACCACTTTATTTATGCATCCTGCAACATTTTGTTTTTTCTTGGGAGACTGTGCATTATGGTGGTTGCAAGGTAATGCAATGAAGGTAGCGCTGTGCTGTTACAAATGAACTGTGTTGTTCTGTGTCTTGTCGACTGTAATCTATAACGCGTTTCATCCTGAAGGTTCCCAAGTAACTTTAGGCTGTTTACGTGTAAGGAAAAAAAAAATTGCACCACAGAATACATCTGCCTCTGTGAAGGAATGTGTCGTCCATTCTTGTAACTGCATAAGCAGTTCTTTAGGAGGAGAAGTGAAAGCTTCGAATGAAACTGCAGGTGGTATTTTATGAGTGTACAATGTAATCACCTAAATTGGAATTTGGCTAGAATGACGAGGTTTCCACCATTTTTTATAGTTCTTGCAGCTAATAAACCTTAGTGCCAAATTCAGTCAGCCTTACTCTCATTGCATTGAATGTTTGATCCTCAAATTAACGAAAATTTGCCAAGTAATGAGTCATCTGAGTAAGGGTGGCATACTCCATACGATCTGGCTTTTAAACAAAAACCCACAAAATGTTTAAAAAAAAAAAAAAAAAAAAGCCCACATCCTAATTTCAAAGTTCCATTGCTTTTGACAGGCTAATTACTGAAGAATGTGGACTCAGCTAACGACAGTCCTGTTCCTTTTGTGTTAGACACACCAGTGAACTGCTTATACTTCTTTTTAAAAATGGCTGAAGTTCCCCTATTGGTAATTTGGTTTAGACATATGTGATAAACTTCTTCAGATACACTTTTTTTTTCTTTGGCAGGAAGGTGCCATGCTGCAGGTAACTAATGAAGAAGTGGTCAACCACAGAAACGCTTCAAGAAATAAGAAATTCTGTATCATCAGAAAATAGTTGTTTTTGCTGCCTTCATTAAAAACCTAGAGGTTAAATGAATACTGATAAAATATCACAATTAGTACAGCTCCCTGTAATGATGGGTTTTTTTAAATGATAGTAATAATTGTCTTGTAAACATTTCGAATAAAACTCAGATCCGTTAGGAGAAACAAATTACTAATGTTAAAATAGCGAACATTCTGTGAGTTGAAGGTTTAACTACTTATTTTTATAACTTTCATAGCTTTAAAATAAAGTATTTTTTATACCAAAGTAGTTCTAGTGTAATGCTTAATAAAATTTAGTATGTGTCTAACATTAAATAATGTTGATTTGCAGCTTTTAGAACCTTTGACGATTTGAAATGTGCCATTTTCAGGTGGAGTTAAAACCAAATTTACTTGGCAAGTGTATGCACAAAACTTGTATCTCGGAACGTAGGCATCTGTTCTCTGTTGGGAGAAACAGTGCTGCAAACAAAACAAGCTGAATTTTTTGCTTTTGGATGCAATTGCTTTAAAACAGCTATCTGGCTGGGTCTTTTTATTGACTTAAAAAAAAAAAAAAGCCCTATCCTACTCCTTTCCCTTTAATGCAACTTACCACTTACAACAGTTCATCGTTAGCTTTATCCTTCTTACCTATAAAGAGCTTTTAGTGTCAACGAAGAAAGATTTAATGGAAAGTAAACTTCCTGCTGTACCAGAACCATATTGCTGATGGTTGCATCTTCAAACAACAATCACGAGCTTGGGAAAGCTCTAGTTGGGAATGTGTTTGAGGGAAGGTGTCTGTTTCAACCTATTGCTTGCTTACATAATTGATTCTAAACTTGAAATGTCTATGCCTGGTTCCAGTAGACTCATGTGTTTAACCTTTATTATAATCCAAAAACACTATTTAAGGATTTCAAATGACTTTTTTTTTTTTTTTGTATGTCAAGTTGAACTTTGAAATATTTGCATAGGTATCCAGTGGGCTGCAATGGAAGCAGAAAATGAAGATGTGCAAAATCTGCTTTACTTTCCTCTTTCCAACAGAATGATTTAATCACTTGAATAGGAATTTGCCTTTTTTCCTGGAACTTCAGATTTAGTTAATGGACGTTTTTCCTTACAGTTGACAAGTCGGCATTCAGATCACATAACTACAAAAAAATACTTCAGAAGGGAATAATAATCATCTCTCTGCTTGATATTTACACTCTTTCAATAGTTTCATATTTACTTTACATCATTTGCATGAAAGTGTATGTTGTTTTGATCCACTGGTGATGGGAGTCTTCTTAAGGGGTGAGTGGTAGCGTGCAAAAACAAAGCTATTGGATTGAAGTCTTGAAAGCTCATTGTTTTACTGTTAAACTTCTGCAACTTTTTCTTTTCATGGTACATTCTTAAGAATTAAGACAAGATAATCACAATGTTGGCTGATGAGTTCAGCACAGAAGCTATCATCTTGAGTCAACCTAACACTGAAAACAAGCAATTCTGAACAAAAACTACAGTGATCAATTACTGCTCCTTAATGTGTATTTTTTAATTTATGAGAAGTAGGTTTTATGTCCCTCTGTTACCTTCTTTTGAAAACAAACTAATGCTGTTATTCAGGTACGTTGCAGTTTCATAAGAAAACAGATCAAGTTGTCAATTACAGGCCCAGCTTGCCTCAGCAAGCCCATTCTGCAGCAAGGTGCAATAATGTGAGAGACAATATGACTTGTTGGTAAATGTTGTGGGAAGAAAAAATGCACACTTGTGTGTTTGAAGTACAGTGGATTGACTTACTTGTAGCAAGTGGTGGTGAAGACAAGTTAATGGTGGGGTGCTGGCTGCTCAGGCTCTATTCTCTGTCATTTACAACGAAAGCTGAATTTAATTTGCTTTCTCTAATACTTCAAGTGATGAAAAGTGTATAGGAAATGAGAGAAGTTGCACTTAATATCATGTCGCATGTTGGGAGGAAGAATGCATTCTTTGAGTTGTGATCATTGTACATGAAATCTTGTTACTTGGATGGAGGAGGGGAAGGAGATGGTGAAGCCAAACACAAAACTTAATGCCTGTAAAGAGTTCTGTCAGCTGATCTTGTTTTGATAACTCAGCCACACTGGAGAAAGGGGATAACTTGCTGAGAACATAATGAAGCAGTACATTCACTCCCTGTAACTTCAGTGTTTCGATTCATTTTCCAAGCAGAGTGCATGATGCAAGTGAAATCCTGTAATGGTGCTGTCACTGTTTTCTTTTAGATGAGATGATAAATTCTCATTCACACACTCTTTACCTGGGAAACCCCCCTTCATGTTACATTGATCTGTTTTGCCACAAGTTATACCTTCCCTTTTAACAGTTGTTCTCTTGCTTTGCAGCTCTTAGTGCATGTTAGAAGCAGAAGTTTGAGTGTTAGCACTTAGGGGAAGGGAGAAGCACATAGTCCACCATATAGGGTGTCTGTGGAGAAATCCCTATGAAACTGTTGTTCTCACAGAGTTTTCACCAGTCAGATTGTTTTGGTTTTTTACCTTCTTGCATACTTGGTCAGTTCCTAGGCATTGTATGATGATTTATTACAGCCTGTGTCACCACTGAAGCTGCAATGCATTTGCACAGTACACCACGGTAATAAAAGTTCACACAGCTGCATGTGTCATCTTGATACCTGATTACCCAATAAATACAAATTGGTGGTGGGTGTCCTGTGGTCTCTTTTATAGGCCTCCTCTTACTCTGTTCTCCAGAATGGTGTTTAGAGCTTCATTTTCCATAACTACAAGTGGGTGTATTTGGGAGCAAAAAGGTACTGAGCTTTTCAAACTGAAGTTGATAGCAAGGCAGTTGCATTGTCACATCCTCCCTCTAAGTTTCTCAGTCCTGTTGATCAGATCTAAAGTAAGACTTCAAGCTTTGGAGAGGAAGTCTTAATCAGTAAAAATGTGCTTCTGAAGAAAGTGAGGTCTATCCAACAAAACCATCACATGAAGCTAAAGCTACATTTTGCTGCAGTGCTGCTAGTGCCAAGCCAAAGCATGTGTGGTGTTAAAGCAACTGCCATGTTCTGTGAGGGGTTGCTTACAGCATTCCTGTCTGTATAGTGGTTTTTTTTTTTGTAATGCTGAGAAAATTGCATTCTAATAAAGTACTAAACCTATGTTTTAACTAATAACTACTCTAGTGCCTGTAAGTATTGCTACCAACAGTAACAAGGAAATTCACAAACCCACCACCACTCACTGCTTTCCTTCATTCATCTTAGAGGTGACCTTTTTTAACCTCGTACAGACATTGCAGTTCAGCAAAAAGCATTTCACAACACAGGCCTTAAAAAGTAATTCAAAACAATCTGCAAATTAGTAATTTAATGATTTGTAGCTCATCTTCATTTTGAAGTTGTCTAGCAATTTCCAGTGTAACAAAGGTTTATTTTCATTGCTCCTACATGTCATTTTTGTACACTTTGTACACTTAAATGCAACCCAAATAGTTTCCATGTTTTTTTTTTTTTTTTCTTTCAAGCCTTTGTCAGTATAAAAAACAAAACCAAAAAAACCCAACTTCAGTAATCCCTGCACCTAGTAAAAAAAACAAAAAAAAAAAAACACCAAGCATTCAATTTTCAACAGATAAATTGTCACAAGATGGCAGTGCACTGATGGTCTTAAGTAAAATATGCAACTGTGTATTGTTATAGCTATTGTAAGTGCTAGAGCCAAATTCCCTTTGAATTATGAACAGGAGAAAACTAAGCCAGTGAATTTCTAATCTTATTAATGTTGAGCACCTTACCAAAGTTGAACAGAGAAGAGTAATGGGGCAGGAAGCAGTGTGCAACCTAGAGATTGTCAGTGCCAGGTGTTCCAGCTGTAAACAATAAGCTGCATGGAAAACATTACTAAGGCTCCTACCATGGAAATCATGTAAGGTGCCACTTGAGTCCTGAAAGGAATACAGGGAGTCACTCCATGGGTAATGACTGCAGCTATGAGCTGCAGAAGAGGGACCCTCTAAGATAACAAGTGGGTTTTCTGGTGAAAAACACACAAACAATTGTAGGATAAAACCAGAAGATTAACAAAGCAAACAAAATAGGTTTTCTGCTAGTACTGACTGGCCTAATTTGCAGTGGGTTTGTTTTCGACAACAGCATCCCTGTTTGCACTTTCCCCTGTATTTACAGCTGTAATCTTCAGCTCCAAATGCTTATTAACTACTGGTATTTAGAAACTTAAGCATTGCTTTAGAGAAACACACTGAGCTGCTGTTTAAATACAAATTGGCATTAGGTTTCAAAACGCAATCATTAGCTGAACTAATTAAGCTGCCTAGCAGCTCCATCTAAGAGTGAACATCAGGTCACATGAAAGATAAATCTTAATAGCTTTCAAATCCTAAACAAATTACTGAGACAAAAATTCACGTTGAGCCAATGATAGATACTGTAAAAGGTGGACATTAGATTGTTTAAATTCTTCAGGTAAGTTTTATTGTGTTGATTTGCTCACAAATTGTCTGTTAATTAGATATAACAGTAAATTATCATTCAATAACCACTGGCTGTAATCCAATCCATTAAACAGGTGTTTCCCATATTTACCTCTAGCATGTTTGTCATCTGTGAGGACAGAAGCTGGAAACAGGCCTCCAAGGAAACCTAGTTGTTTCAGTTACCCTGTAACAGAAAAAAAAAAAACAACAAACCTCACTTAAAGCACAGCTATCTTACACAAAAGGAGGTCAAAACAAAACACCCAAGTCCAGGAGGCAACTAAGCATAACCCTGTGAAACACAGTTGCTGACCCTGCCATCTAGTCTTCGCTCTGACAGGCAAGTTGAGTAGAATAACCCCATAGCAATAGTGCTGTACTCTGTCCCAAAAAATCAAAGTCAAGCTGTTCTCCTCCTTGGGGCTGCACCACCTGCTAGTGTGAAAATAGCCAAAGTGCCAGGGCAGCAACAAACAGAGGGACCATCAAAATCTGCTCTCAACCCTCAGTTCACAGCAGCTTTCAAACAGAACAAGAGACAAAGTGAACTTGTTTCAGTTTAACATCATTAGATTTTTTTTTGCCTTCTGGTGTACATAAGTGTATATGAAGATCCCAATAATCGACTTTCCCAAATGTAATTCTCTGAACACAAAGATTTACACAAATGATGAAAGCAGTATAATACAGCCTTGATGACTAAGTGCTTGCAAGCAAAAAAAAAAAAAAAAAATTTTTTTTTTTGCCACAAATGCAATACATTCAAAATAAAATTGAGAAGCTGAAGATTTATTATAAGTAATCTGTGTAACCATTAGAACATTTCAACTATACAAACTATGCTAGGCCAGAAATTTCTGGGAAGGTGAACAAGGGTGTCTTTTGTAGTCATAAGTCACAATTCCTCTTCCTACCTTGCAAAAGGTACTTCCAGATCCTAAAGGAAGAAAAATATTCCTTCCAAAACCATTCACCACTCAGTTTCTTTTACTGCTCTTAACCTATCCATGGTAGAACTTGACATTCAAAAGCACTGGCAACCAATTATTCTAAAATACATGTTGTAAACTCCTGTTTCTGATGTCTTCTGGGTTTCACTCCACAACTATTAACAGCACAAACTATACAAAACATGCACTTGTAATAACCTCATACATATTTGAAAAGCAGGATGGTCTTACTACCAACTGTTTTTTCCACCAGCAGATATTCAAATATACCTATTTACATTTCTTATGTTGCTTCAAGAAGTTACCTACCGACACTGTGCAACTGGCTTCAAACATGGTGCCTGTCAGATGTCTACTACACCCATTCTAGACCCCCCTACTAATAGCATCTAGGCTGCAAGCACACACTACTGCAGACACTCCTACTTGTTCCAGTGAGTTGTTAGCATCTAGCCACGTGTTTTGAAAACAAAAGCACTAAGACTTCACACAGCATGGCTCAGCCGTGTCAGCTATTATAAACCAGGAATACTCTACATGTTTAACACATATGCACAATTAAAGCCAACTTATTTTGGAAACAGGTGGGAATAAGATGAAAACTGATGCAAATGGCATCACTAATTCAAAACATCAGTTTTCATAAAGGTGGCTTGATACCCTCTAAAAATATGAGGCTTTTAAACTGCTTCTAGAACATAAGCTGCAGTTTCACACACTGTTTAGTCCTATGTTGACATTTTGTAACAGAAATTAGGCCAGGCTGGACATGGCTCTGGGCAGCCTGGTATAGCAGCTGGTGACCCTGCACATAGCAGGGGGTTGGAACTAGATGAGCACTGTGGTCCTTTTCAACCCAGGCCATTCTGTGATTCTATGAATTCAGCATCTCTCCTGATAGATCTGATGAAGGTTATAACATTTATTCAGTTTCTTTCAGAGTGCTCATTTCTGCTCAGCCTGTCAGAGACTATCTTTGCTGTCCCTGAGATGCCTTCTACAGTGGTCAGTACTGACATTCTCCAAGGGACTTTCTTCTTCTCCCCTCTAACTTCACAGAGACTAAATCACTAAAGTGCATCCTCACTGACATTACATTCATGATGCACTGAATAAATACAAAGTAGTCAGGAGCTACCCCTTCTGATAAAACTACAATGCAGTTTCATTTTTCAAATGTTCTTCTTTTGAACCACTATAAGCTAATATACTTTCTCAGGTACCCAGCTCCCAACTGTCTCAAGTTAGCTGACTGCCTATCACAGAATCGTAGGGGTTGGAAGGGACCTCCAGAGATCATCGAGCCCTGTAACAACAACCATCCTGCCAATTCACAACTTTGAACAGGGACAACTGCTGAACCCCAGTATGATATTCTAGCTTCTCTGAGATTCAAGTATCTCAACTTCACCTTCTCCTCCATAAGCAATTCCTTTTCTATCATCCACACTCTTATTCTTTCTCCTTATGCCTGCTAATCCCCCCACCTCCTCTCACGTACACTTCTCACACGCTACCTGCATCTGGAATACCTTCCCCTATCTCCAGATAGCAGCAACACGCTGGCATACGTGAACTCTACAGCACTTACTCCCTTCCACTGCTCTCGGCCACTTGGGTGACTTGGCCTTTTTGAAACCACTGTACCTTCCTCAGCACACTGCAACAAAAATCAAAATTAACATTCAAACACAGAAAGTACCCCAACTGCATGAAGTTCTTCTCTTAACCCACTTTTCTGACACTGCCCAGTCCTTTGCACATCCTCTTTCTAAACCTAGCTAAGTTCTGGCTAATATGTAGCAGCCTCCCAGGAGCCAAAGCTAGTCTCATTTACCTATTTGTAGATGACCCTCCACAGCAATACTGCCAGGCCGTAGTGCTCAGACAATTGAAAGCATAAAAAATAAAAATATTCTGAGTTAAGCACACAGCTTCAGTGTGACTGCTTTCACAGGGAGAAAAGCCTCCAGAAAAAAGTCTACTGTTTGTCCTTACTTTCAGCTTACCGAACCTCTGATACTTTCCAAGAAAGCAAAACAAAACCACGTATTTCAAAGCATTCTATGGGTACAAATACTTCAAAGGGTATCCAAAATCTGGGATGATTCACCCCATTCAATACTTTTTTTTTTTTTTAGTTCTGTAAGATTCTGCTTCTAGTTGTGTTCAAAGCTTTACACGTGCAAAAGATTTTATATATCATCCTCCAAAATGCCCTGCCTAATTAGCACAGTGACCACAGCACTAACAGTAAAAGTTAGCCTTTATATCTTTGCTTCCTTAACTTTTGTATTTTAAACTGTAATGTTACACTGTTCATTATTAAGGCAGACACCCTTTACCCTAGCACAGGAATACAGCTCTCAGAACAAAATCTGTTGTAAAAAACATAATACACCCACATAGCAAACCTTTTTCATTTGGATGAGAACAGAGCCTTCTTTCTCTGTCCCATATCAATTTGGAGCACATCCTACCTGCTACTGCCTTCACTCAGGTACTGGCTCTTCAGCTGACATGGGTAACATCAGTGTTTATGGGTTCACATTGTTTGGAAGGGGACAGTGTTTTTACTGGGAGATTCAGGCCACATAGTAAGTTTTAGAGCTACCTAGTCCATTTCTAGTAACCCATATCATTCCTTGAAAGACAAAAGAACTCGTCCAATTTTTATCCTCCAGTTCTTCATCTGTCTGTATAGATACATTGACACACAAGCAGCCACACACAGAGAAAGGAAAAAGAAAGCTATTTAACCAAGCAGGGCAACTCTTAACTCTTGCAAGGTCTTGTGCTTAGATGCTGTACCACACGCTTCTTGAGACTGACTGCAAATACTGTTACCATATACATAAGACTGATGCAACATCTTGAAGCACCAAGACCTCCACAGATGCAATTCTCACATTGCTTTGGAAACTAGGTCCTATTTGTCTTGATATGAACTCATGGCTCAACTTCACAGCTTTTAAAAGCGTTGCCAGGCAAATTTACAGCGAGAGGCCTAAGGAATTTACAGCCTTCTACTGGCACGAAGCATAGACTGCATTCCAGTTTCCATGTCTGTGGGATAGTTTCTCTCTTTTCTCCACTAGTATCACACCTATATGTCAACTGTGTGCAATTTTTTCTTGTATGTTTTACTGCTTTTACTGTGCTTAAGATCATAATTTACACCCCTACATAGAGTCTCCACCTTCCATTTCCCTTAAAATGCATTTATTAAGAGATACAAGCATTTAAAGCACACAGAAATGTCTGTTTATTTTTTTCCCCAAGTGTTACCTGTATGCATAAGTCCACATGACCTATGAAAGTATGACCTAATTAATGCAGTCTACTTAGGAGAATAGGACAAAAAAGGAGAAGCAACCATATTTTCAACAGTGGATGTCATCCAAACCTGTACAGGACACACCATCAGCACTTAAGGAGTAAAGAGTGCCTCGATCATAAATTCTTTCTTTAGGGGAAAAAAAATAAAAAAATTGCAATTTATTTGTTCAGCCAACTATGAAGAGGAAGACTAAGTAACAAACAAGCATCTCTGTACATGGGAAAAGAGTACAATGAGAAATAATCAGCACAGAAATGGTTCACTTGCTGTTTCTATGCACTTCCCCAGCAAAAATGACCACTACAGTCCAAAATCTGGGGTTGCAGCATTCTGCAAATAACTGTACCTGAATCAGCTTTCACAGCTATGGATGATTTCAGCCTTGCATTAACTTACTGACACAAGTTTTCCCGCCTATTCAAAGCAAGATTTTATGATCTCCCCACAAAAGATATAACTTATGATTCCTGTGCAGGGAACCTGGTACTTTAGTCTCTACCTTAAACACCCATGAAAATCAAATCTCTAAGATTAGAACAGCGCAGAGGTACTAAATTAATATCCTAAGCCACATGAGCATGCCTACGAGGGCTGTTCCAAAAGTAAAGCTTCCTATCTTATTAGGCTGGCCCGTGACATCAGAGGCAGATGTTGGTGGTATGGCAATAGAGGCTGAACCTTTCGCCAATCTCCGGTTACACACAGCTGCCATGTGACAGATGGCAGCAGAGGGGCAGCCTGACAGAATGGTGTCTGACATGACTGCTGATGAAACAGGAGGGTGACACTCAACTCCTCCATGTGGAAAAAGCGTCACTCATTGACATTCATAAACAGTTACTTAATGTTTGTGGAGGCCAAACAGTGGCTGTGGGCACTTAATTAACCCAGGAGTGGATTAATCCAGTTGCTAACTTCTCAGAACTTTACACAACCACACAGCACAAAGGCAAACAAGACAATCACTTTGATCTGTTTACACAGAACAGAACCACACTCTGGAGTCTATCATGGAAAAAAGGTTAAAAATAGCTTTGGTCTATTTTTACTAGAGGCAAAATGGATGTCATAAATCAGCTGAACTTTGAAATTCATTACACAGTTGCAATAACATTTTGACAGCACAAGACTTATTCAAACATACAGAGGTCATCTTTCAAGCTAAGATCAACTTTTTCCTGTGTTTCACTTTTTTGGACCTGTTATGCACTTGGAAAGAAGTTCTGGGGGAGATGTGGTGGTTTTCACTTAAAGTCCATTTATGTCTTTGCTCAAGAACTTAACATTCCTTTGCCTTAGTTCAATCACTTTCACTTAAACAAAACACACTTAAGAAAGAGCCCCAGCCCTGCATTTTGCAAAGAAATGAATTCTCTCCACAGAAACAAGCAATGCTTAGTTAGGGTACAGAAGCTAGTTTTGTAACCACCTGACAAAACCAGCTGAACTAAAATTTGGAGGAAAAGAAAGGAAGAGGGAAAAGTTAAAACCTACCATGTGAGATAAATTTAGCATTGCTTGGGTAGACGCTTCAAATCATAGGAAGAACCAGCTATTCATAATTGTTCAAACTTGAAGGATTTCAGTATCCAACTTGAGATTTCAAGACACACCCAGTATCAAAGCCAAAAACCCAATCACCTAAGCACTACTGCATCTTCTGTAACTGCACAGAGTATCACAAAAGTATAAGATCAATTATTCAGGCTTGATGAAACTTTGTGCCCATGAGTGATCTGACTCAGAAAAGCACTCCCTGAAGCTGAACGGCTCTACTAGCCTTCAAGTTACAGATGAATACAACTCTTCCACGGGATTAGGGTCCGAGTAATCACTTGCAGACAGAAGTGCAGTAGGGACCACATCAGGCATGACTGGAACTGGCAGGTATTTATTCCCTACCTTGAATAAGTGGTTTGAGATTCTACTCTGACAGTACAAGCAGATGAAATGAGACTGGGGTTCAGCCTTGGCACTATCCCCAACCTTGGAATGACAGTGAGAAACGCTACTGGCAATTGTAGTTAGCAGACCGTGCCACACACGGACCCTTCACGAGGTGGGCTGTGCTGTTACACTGACAGTTGACACACACTGTCAGAGAAGCTCTAACATGGCAGCAGAAACCCATTTTTGAGCTGCCTATGTGCCCACGTCAAGAAAAGGAAGACAATTCCAGAGGAAACGCCAAATCAAAGTGAAAGTGCTCATCCTGCAGTCCTGACCCGCAGGTCACACACGACGTCTACACCCTCATAGCACACAGGGCTGGCATCTCTCGTGGTTTCACTCTGTTCCCATGCCTTGAAAACAAGTCAGCTCCTCGGCTAGCAGAACGTTACGTTGTGTTACCTCACAGCACACGGTGTCCTAGTTGCTTTCGATCCCTGCTGTCTGTGGTAACCACGGCGGGAGGAGGAGTCCACAAGGAAAGGCTCACGGTCCGGCTCTGCCACCGCCCCGGCACTCACTCTCTCCTCACTTCCCGGGAGCCCCGTCTAGCGGATCAGCCCTTTCTCGTCCCCGCAGCCCGCCCGTTCCACGCCTATCGCCTAGACCGCCGCCTCACAGCCACCTCCCTTACCTCGGGCGGGGCGGCTGCGCCTCCCCCTGGCGGGCCGGGCACAGCCGCTCTCGGAGAGCGGCAGCCGTGACGCTCCCGCTACGTTCCCAGCCGCCGGCGGGCGCTAGGGCTTCTCCAGGCGCGGCCCAGCAGCTCCGGCTTCCAGCGGAGCTCGAGGAGGCTGAGCACGACGGTGACATGGGAGCGGCACGGCCTCACAGCCTCCGTAGCCCCTCCCCCAACAACCACCCGGGGGCGTGGCCTCCGCGGCGCCCGAGGTGCAGCGAGGAGTGGGGCTGCTGGGCTGCCCATCCCCCGGTTTGTTGAATTGACGTTAGTTCTCCTGATAAAAGAAAAAAAAAACTCACTACTTCTTATCGTCTCAGCTTCTCCCAGTGCTTCAGACGAGTTTGAGCAAAACTAAACTATGAGTAACTAAATACAGGGAAATCCACCTGAGGATTCACAGGACAAATAGAGGGAGCACTATGACCAGAGCGAGTCCTCACATTCCGCAGTATACAGTGGCGTTAACCCCCTTTTTTTTTTTCGCTGCAGATGAACTTTTAGTATTTTTCAGCATGTAAATCAAAATTTCTAATCCATTGCAGTGCTTAAAGGGAGGCAGGAGCCTCTGCGTGGCCACTGAGAGCCACTACAGGGCAGCACTTCACATCAACAGGCAATTTAGCTTTTCCAGTACCTAAATACTGGGTTGTAAGGTATTAACAGAAGCTGACAGGATTTTAGCTGAGCTGAGTTTTGAGTCCTGGTCCCTAAATAACTGCAGAGGGACCAAGACCTCAACTGGGCTGGCCTCCTACTTCAGAAATAAACCTCACTCAGAGGAGATCATACAGTGGTAGATTTAGAGATGCTAGCCAGGTCTCTCTGGCTCCCAGAATTCAGGGATTCTACATTCTGCACTCAAAATGCACCTCATAAAGAGAGCTTTGGTGTAAGAGAGCTCATGTCTCACATGTTCTGTTCTGTACAGCAGTTGCTTTGGCTACAAGGGATCATCCCCTCACCCTGGGATATGAAGTCAGTGTTACTTTTGTGCATATTTGTTATAGCATGAACACTTCTTCTAGCCCAAATCCCTTAATTAAGAAGTCTTCCCCAACCTCTTAATCAAGTTCACCACAATACATTACCTTCCTTTGCTCTGGCTAATTTATCAGTGAGAAGAGGCAGCCAACTTTTGTAATTCTGACTGGAAGTTTGATTTGCAACAGTGGAAGTATTAAGTGAAAACAAAGCCCTCTTCTAGTAATTTGCAGTAGAGTAACTTGACAAAAGATGCTCCTCAAGTGGAGAGGAGGTTTGGTCTCTGTGGCATTTAGTCCCATAGAAACATCCCTGCTCTGAATCACTAAGGAGCAAAGCCTGCATATTTGTCCCTGTACAGTGCTGCAGGTGAGGCTAGATTACATTTCAGCTGTTTACAGCTCTTACAGACTATAGCATCTATAGTCTTTTGTTCCATGCTGCTTCAAGAGGTCTCTTAGTCCTGTATCCAGTCAGTCAAGTAAGAATTTGTTTGTTTTTCTTCTTTACTGATAACTTCTAAGGATGATTTGTTTTGCTTAATAACATACCCGGATTTTTTTTTTTTTGCATGTGACATTCATCATTTCTGATAGCTTCAATTTATGAAGACACTTCCTTTGAAACATAGTTTTAATCAAGATAAGCAATTCCTAGGTAATAGTCTCTCAGAGAAGCAATAGCATTAACAATTGCGTTAATTACTCAGTATTGATTCTGCCATGTTAGATGGGTGCATTATTCCCCAGCATGCCTTTTTGCTTCCTTCCAATGTCAAGCAAGAGCAATGGGCTCTTCAGAATAGAAGCATTTATGGTGGAGGCCTAGCAATCAAGTAAAAGTCTCTTCAGCAGCTATTTACAGTGATGCAAGCATTGAAGTTTGGGCTTTTATTCACAGCAGACAAGTATACAAATATCAAGAATTTGTCTCCTAGGTTTGGACTCCAACCACCCTCCTATTTTATTATCTGTAGAGTTTTATTATCTGTAGAGTTTCTCACCATCCTATTGGGTTGTCAGTCTAACCATAACCCTCTAGCAAAAGCTTTATTACTTTCTTCACAGGTGCAGTTGTTTTAATTTTTACTTCTACACCATTTTCAGCTTAGAAGCTCCTGCAACCTGTACTGGCTTTAACTATTCCCTTGCAATTCCTTCCATGCATGAATTAATTCAGCTACTAGGCTTAGAAACATTAGCAATCAAAACAAACAGATAAAGACTCTACTAACCTTCCAAACACCTCATCCACACAGGGACCTCAAGAGAGATTTTCCCCTCCTCCTCCACTGCCAACCCTTAAATGAAGTCTGGGAAGGGGAGGATCCTGGCTCCACCCCTTCCATCATTTAGGTGCATTGCTTGCACCTGAGCTCTCCTAGGTTGGCCCTGCCTTCCTACCAGGTGCTCAATCACTGTTTCAAGCTGTGACTTAGCATTTCCACTACAAGGTGCAACTCCCTTTTTGAAATCCATCCCCTCTCTTCATTCTGAGAACTTCAGCCAACTATGCTTTTTCCCAGTCCACACCTGAACTCCTTCCTTCTGTCTGGCTGACATCTTATATGCATACAGTGGGCTTCCTCAGAAGCATGATGGGCTCAGATTTCCTCTTTTGATGGATACCTTTGCCCACCTCCTTCATGTATTTCTCCTCATAATCTTGAGAAATAAAATAATCATCAATAGTTTTTAAAACCGGGAATTTACTGTTTTTCCTTCTCTACATAAATTCAAAACCTACCAGATCTCCAGAGCTCAACATTCAGCTCCCAATTCATCATCCATGAGGTAATTCATTTGCACTCAATTCAGGAAAACACACCCTTTCTTCTCCGGGTGTATTTTTTTCTTTTGTATAATCAATGGATATTAAGATGTTACAATCACAAAATAAACAAGAGTAAACAAGAGAGTTAGGTGAAGTAGATTATGATAACAAAGAGAATAAATGGAAGGCTTACCCTTAGTTGGGCTCACCACAAAACACCAGAAGGGATCTCCAGATGAGATCCTTCCCCACTGGTAGCCAGCTCTTAAATAGGTCTAGGAGGGATGGAGCCAGGCTCCACCCCTTCCAGCAGCACAGCTGAATTGCCTTCAGCTGTGCTCCTCTGGCTGACTCATGGCTCGCCTCAGGTGATCAATCAGAGGTTCAGGCCGTGACTCAGCAGTTCCCATACATCTTTACATCTATTATTCTTCTTACAAGGACCATTGGTAGTGTCTCTTTGCAGATTAGTTTTAGGATTCGGCATGTTTATTTGAATCTGTGCCTTAAGGCTTTCTTCCTTTTCAATCCAGTAAGCCAGAAGCTAGCTGCAGCTGCAGCTCAGCAGGAGTCCCAGAGGTGCGTGCCAGAGCAGGACATTGCACACAGTGTCGTGCTCATAGCACAGAGCTAGTGGAAATAACAGCTGAGAATTGAAAAATACTTGCCATCTTCCTAAGTAAGGTGTAAATGAAAAGCAACTGATGCTTCCATTAAAAAAAAAAAAAAAAAAAAAAAAAAAAAAGGAATAAAAAATTAAATAAAAAAAAATTATTATTAACATAAAAAAAAAAAAAAAAAAAAAAAAAAAAAAGGCATTCAAAAGCAGCGACATAAAACATAAAATTCCCAGCAAGATTCAAAACCATCAACATAAAACATAAAATTCCCAGCAAGGATGCTAGCTGAAAGGCAAAGAAAAGAAGACATGTACACAAAAAAATCCAAGGATCCAAGGAAGAAATCTAAGCAATCACCAATCAGAACTAAATAGACTGAAACACAAAAAATAAAATCATTTGACAGGGGTAACAGGAAGGTGTTGATTTTGTCTGAGAAAGAGACAAAATCCGCTGTTTAGTCCACCAGGTTAGAACTCATCAGTAGAAATGAATACATTTCCATTTCTTTTTTCAGATAAAGCAGTTGCTCTCATAGCAGTGGCATCTGTGGGATCCAAGGATATTTAGCATGACAAGAGGTCCTGACTTACTTGAGGCAGTCAATGTCATGATAATCTTGATAGTCTGAGGCACTCTTGTAGTACTCTTGGCTTCTAACTACTGATGTTACAGAGAATGTAGAATGACTGTTTAGCATGACAACATGGTTCAGAGTTCATGGGAGATACTGGATTGTGTTTTGCAGACCCAGCATTTAGGAAGATGGTATTCAGCTGGCAATGGAGTTCACAGCTAAATTACGAATATGTTTTGACTCAGTTGGATTTTCTGGAACAAGAGTTACATACTTCTAAAACTTCTAAAACTCCAGTCTTAAATGAGGTAGCAGTTTTAGGAGTTTAGCTTAGGCTGACAATTTCAACTGGAATGAAGTAATTCCTCCTAGGCAGAGACATGTTGTAGGGTCAAAAACTGACTCTTCAGCATTTAGGAATCCACACCTGTCAGAAAATATTTTGTTATGCTTGGAAAGAAGACTTCAGCCTTGAGGTTTCTTATTTAAAATGTATTTATATTATGACAGATGCTTGAGCAATTCTTGAAATTTATTCATGTTCCATATGGCCAAAATAACCACCTCACTCTCTATTCCCACTGTGTCAGATGTTGAAACCTCCTTATGAAGCTGTTAATTTAATAGTGATTCTTTCTTTCCTGCCATATCTGCTGCTTGGGTCATTTAAATGATACCAGGGCGCTCTTGACTTCATTTTAAATAATATATAGTTTTTTTAAGCTACTCTTTGATGAGGAATTAGGTGCTGTCCCCAAATCACACTGTAATTACAGCTAGACTAAGCATCAAAGGCCATATTCTCTTTCATTTGCACCCACTGAAATCAACCTGAAGTATTAAGCTACTCCAGATAATAATAGTATCCCCTAAGATTCAGAGTGTTACAGTGTCATCTTCGTAATGAAAAGTATTATTTTTCAGTCAGGGCACCCTCCAGCTAGGTTAATAACACTTTTGATTCTGTTGGCCCTGAAACATCACCTGCACTAAAAAGCTCAGCTGCTCCTTGTATTTTTATGTCTGTGCTTTGACTCTGCATTTGAACTTTAATGGGAAAACATCGCAAAACCATCCAGTAAAAATCTTTCTGCTTAACTCAATGTAAGATGTCTGATTCAAAGACATTGTCTGTCACTGTCACTGTCACTGCCAGTCTGCTAATTTAAGTTTCTGTAGCCTGAAATACGTAAGGGAATCTTAGGTTGGATGAGAATGATCAGTCATCCCACAATACTGTGTCTGCATTTTCTCCCATCACAGGCACACAGGTACCCTCTACCTCATTAGGTTTGCGCTGCTCCAGCTATGCAAATTGGAAGGAGGTGTATAAAACATATATCTTATAGCTGCTCTTTTGTGGTTAGGCACAAATGTAAATTTTCCGGCTCCTCACACTCCTGCCTGTCAGGATCACCTTCAGGTCCTTTCATGAATAAAACAGCTACTCTGAACTGGAGACCAACCTGGTGACTGAAGTCCTTGGAAAGGAAATGGGGGTCTGGCTGTCATGTTTTTCTCCTGTTTCCCAACCTATTTAGTGTGGCTTTGATGCAGCCCAACCTCTGAGCTATTGCCATCAGGACAGTCCCTGCAGGAGACACAGGTGACCTGTCTAAATAGGAGACACAGTGGGGGACTCGTAGTGTTAGGCAAGTGATGGGGCTTGGTCATCTTAAGGGTTTTTTCCAACCTAAATGATTCTATGATTCTCACACACAGTTTGCTGCAGTAGCTTGTTTATTAATCTTTTGGTTCCCTTATTCTTTATTTTGTAAATCTGTGTAAAGGCCAAACCAAAGAAATGTTGGGGATTTAGAAGAGGAAAAGGGGAGGGGAGCATAGATCTGGAATGGAAGAGGGTAAGAATGAGAAACAGCCCTGAGCCTCCTCAGGCAGATGAGGAGACATTTTTCTCAGGGCTTGGCACAGGCTTAGCTAGCTGTTACTTAAGTTTCATAGTCATCATGAGATCTCTTTCATTACACCATGCACGAGAGTGATACAGAGCCATTGGCAAAAGCATATATTCACAGGCATGCTTACCAAAAATACTGAGATCATGCATGCAGCCATGTATTTCAGAAACAGTCCAACTGGCTTGTCAGTGCTTTAACAAGCGCTTTTCACATCAGCTCTGTTTACCATACTGTGACATTTATTGCTTTTGAGAAATGTCTCAAAATATTTTAGGAAAAGAATTTAAGCATCGCAGTAACGTGAACCAAAAAATCAGATTTTCAGTGCCAGTGGTGAGAAACAAGATCTTAGTGGTTTGGTGGCAAGAGAACATAGCATAAACCACCAGATTTGGGGTGCCCTGTGACCAGCATCACAGGGGCTCTTCTTTTTGATGACAGACACGTGTCATTCTCTTATTCATGCTGAGTGATGGTATTTCTGAGGAGACTGGTAGTAGAAGAGTATCCCAGGAGACCAAACCTGCTATTGGTATCCCATGTGTTCTCTGAACCTGCAGTGGAAGAGGGCTGCATGTCACTGTGCCCATTCTATCTGCTGTTGCCAAATGGGCAGCAGAGCACTCCCAACAGTGCCAAATTCCTTATTTGCTTTGCTTTTTTCCTTTAGACTTTAAAATCTGCTCCATATCAATCCCCTTATTTAGCAGCTATTTTTTTCCCCAGGTTTTTATTATTATTATTATTGGTTTTGCTTGACTATAAAGATCTCTAACTTGTTTGCTCTTCTTCCAGTATTACTCGCGTTTTCTTGGCAAACTTGTAGAAGAAAATTAGGAAAAGGTTATGAGGAAATCAGAAGGTGCACTGTGACTCACTCAGTGGAAGCAAGATGTCTGATTCCAATTTTTTTTTTTTCCTGACAAATTTGAATCTAATAATTTTAATAACAAAATTATTCAAGATGGACAATAAGGTTATTTCAGGAAGGTTATTTCCACATGCATAAAACCCAGGCAGAGAAAATCCGATGTACTGAAAAACAAAGGTTGCCAAGTTCATAACCAACCTTTAATTTTATGCCTCACTTTTTATATTTAAAACTAACTGGACGTGCATTCTAGCAAGAACGATTACATGTAGATAATAGCATAGAGATCCAAATCTGAGGTCAGAAATCAAATGTATGTTTTCGACATAGGATGGCTGAGTGTTTGAATCGATCCTATTTGCCACAACCTGTAATTTTGTGCCAGCAATTAAAAGCAAGGAGCTTTCCATCCTCATTCTTTTTTAAAAATTTGGTTCACACAACTCATTTATTAGAACTGTCTCATTTGAGTGTTCAGCTTCACACAATGACACCAAAACCCAAGGCTGGACATGCATGACCAGTTGATGATACCAGAATAGTACATCAAAGAAAGTGTCTTGTAGATGACTGGTCAATAAATCTGCTTGACAATTTAATTGGTATAATTGATAAAATCCATATAACTACTAGGGAGGAAATTAAATTACTTTATACAAATCAGATTGGGATTTAGATTAAAATTTTCTGGGTCAATTCTGTTTCATGCAAATTATGTTATGGAGGACCCCCTGGTTTGGAACACATTTATTAAGCTTTCTCATAAAAAGTGTATTAATTCATGCAGAATAGCAGAACCTAGTATTCCTACTCATAGTTTCTCATGTGGTTTTCAATTTTCCCCATCTGCATGCATAAAAATGCTGCAGTAACCACAAGTAGTATTACTGTTTCATGTTTACATGATCAGACCGTGTCTTAGGAGACACAACAGGTTGTATTAATGCTGTAATGAGAGTGTCAAAGCACTGTTCCTCTTTGTTGTTCACAAAGGCTTTTTACTATATCGATGGTGAAGCTTTAGGACTTCATTCAGTCCTAAATTAAGAGGAAGGTGGCTGGAGGAATGGAGGCCTGTGGCTTGCATTCTAAAGGTTGAGAGAATAACTAATTACAGCAGTTTCTTCTAGCTTTAAAATCCACATTAGAAAATACAGTAGTATTGTTGTTTTGGGTTCTTTTGTTTTGTTGTTGTCGTGGTTTTCTTTGTTTGTGTTCTTTTCTTCTATTCTCCAAGCTTGATGGAGAGCAAAAGGATAATTTGCTCTTTCTGTTATGTAGAAGGAATGGAATGATTTTTGCTGATCCAGTTGTTTCTGTGACGATGCTTTGGGACCATCTCAGCGCCTGAAAGAGGGGCGCGACTACTTCCACCAGCTCCTGGAGTTCTCTATTTATTTCTAATAGAGGAGACTATTGGAAGAAGGTCAGTGATTCCAGCATGCAGCCTTGGAGGTACTTGAATACTCATTGACATGAAAGCATAGATGCATATAAAGCTGTTGTCTGTCCCTGCTCTTTAAGAGCACAAATGGATGCTGCTCTGCTCCCCCAGCCTGCTCCAGCGAGGCTGCGCTGCAATAAAGAAGATGCTTTTTGTGGGAACATAACACCATCTACCAGTTGTCAAGGAAAAGCAATGGTCAGAGGCCTGCTGCTTGTGTTTACAAGACTACATAGCAGCTGCACTGTAATATTGTAATCAAAGCTGTTTGGACAATCATTGTTATGCTGGTGCTGTTTAGCAGCTTGCTTCCAGTATTGCATTACAAAAATTACATATTTCATATAATCAGGTCTGTCTCTTACTTAATCATCCTACTCTATGTATAAATCTTTAAAATGGACAGGTCTATAAATCACATGCATTTTTCATTTACCGTTTATTCTAAGCCAGGCAGTTTCTTATTTAAATTGCCATATGAATAAATCTAATAATCCTTATTCACTTACATCATCTCAAACTTTAAATCTAGTTCTGACTGAGGTCATAAGTGAAACCAGTATTAAGGGCAAAACTAGCAGCTGTAACAACTATAATAGCTCACCAAATTATATTAACGGGCTGAAATAGCATTAAAAATGAGGAAGAATTGAATTACATTATTAAAGCATGCTATGCTGAATCAGGCAAACATTTGGCCTAAACAGAGATCCTGAATGTGCATGTGCTGAGTTTATCATCACACTAGTCCATATGCCCTGGAAAAATGAGGAATAAAGACACTTCTCCAAATATGTCTATTTATAAACTGTGTTTGTATGTGGTGTTATACAGACTTTTTAAATGCAGCAGCTAAATTCAAGACAACTCTCCTGACAGCTAGAGCCAAAAAAATGCGTCTTGGTGAAGGATAGGCAGTTTTGCTGGTCTTACACAGAGTGTGATTCTGATCCTTTTGTTCAGCAATACAGGAGATCCCATGGAAGAGCTGTCAAGATCATTCCTTTCTCTTCTGAAAAAAATTAAAAATAAAATTGCTACTTAAAATAATAGACTGACTTGAACAGCCTGTCTTACAAAGAACTTGCAAAAAAATTATATGAAAATTCATGTATACAGGAAATAAAAGGATTTCTTTCGTGCAGGAAACAGTCATGTGTCCCATGTTACTATCTGATGGTTTTTTTAATTGTAGCTTATGTCGTATGATTTGAGTAATGAGAAATGGTGAAAAAAAACAACATTCCTTGTGTGCTTTTGCTGCAATGTCCCTGCCAAAACACAGCATTAAATAGTTGCCACACTTTTGTTCATTTTAGCCATATAGTTATTATACTCTGTTGCATTTAAATTATATTTCTGCAGATTGGACACCAAGGACCTGCATAGATGCTGCGTCCTGAATCCTGGAGAGGAACACTGGGTCCTTCTAGATTTTAAATGTGCCTGATGGGCAGAACCACATCTGTGCACACAGATGAGACACTGCAAACATCTGCTGTTCTCTCTCAGAAGGAACAGCACTGGCTTTGTAAGCTGTTCATGATGACCTCAATGAAATTATATTAAGTCTTCGCACTTCATTTTCTCTCCTACAGCACCGATATCTTCTGTGACTTTGGGAAGGCTAGCAGCTGCCAGAGGTAAATCCAGCACAAAGGAGCTGGTGACTTTCACTGTGAAGTATCTTCAAGCGGTGAGATAACAGGGCAGGGTGATCCCCCCACCCACCTGCCCTTTCAGCAGGATGCTCAGGGCTGCTCCCACAGGTGCTGCTCCACGGAAATCAGATGTGAAAAAATGTGCACTGCTCCATCCGTGTGCCAATCTGTCCTCGCAATAAGGATGGAGGGCAATTTTGTGGACAAGCATCCTCAGTTTCAGAGTTAATTTACTTTTAATGATGCAGTCAGAGAAACATTCGGGGTTTTGGAGTGAAGGCATGGAAAGAGCAGCAGTGCTGCTAAGAATGCCTGTGGAAAATAATCTCCTTTTGTATCCATCTGCAATCCTCCATGAGCAGAGGGTTAACAATCCTTTTCCTTTCAACTGCCACAGGAAAAAATAACTTGAGAACTTCTGGGAGTTCCAGTCCTCAATTACACCATCCTTCAGCTGAGGATCCTGGCATAAATTGCTGTTGGACAAGGCATGGAGTTCCATGGAGCCTTCCCTGTGCATGGAGTCTGAAGTGCCATCTCCTGCCTCAGAGCTGTGAAGTCTCCACTGCTCCTTTGAGGGCTGCATAGCCCAGATCTGCTCCCTGCCCTCACTCTGGCAGTGTGGCTTATAAGGTTGGGTAAACCAGCACAGATAGCAGCCAGAGGTATTCCTGGCTGTAAAAGTGGGAATTTGAACCCTGTGGGACAGGGAGGAAAACCTTCTGCCTTGTGAGGCTGCCCTAGTTCAGCCTGGCTGTATGAAGAAGGTGGATCAGGCTGGGGAGACTCCACGCCCAGCACAGGATGGGTCAAACTCAGCAATAGCATAATTCCTCCAGCATAATGCGTGGCAATGAGTTAATGCATTGTGGTTCAACCAAAGCAAAGCAAAGCATTTTATGCCAAGGGTCTGGGCATCATTCAAGTTCCTCCCAGCATGGTGATTCGCATTCTGCACAAACAGGGATATGATGCACTGTGCTGTTCAATGTCTTCTATGTCTTAGTGTCAGTGATTAACTTTCTATAAACTCTGACATGCCCTTGCATTAATAGAAACGAATGAAATCACAGAGCAGTTGAGCCCGTTTAATTACAGGACCACACGGTACAATTTCAAAATGAAAAATGTCTGTTGCTCCCTTTTATTTTTTTTTAAACAAATAGATGAATACATTCCTGTCAATGCAATGTCTTCATGGTCTAAACAAAGCAGCATTGGTAGGCAGGCTTACGGAAGATCTATGAATGTAATTTCTGAGCTATTTTCTTGTATTAAATTGGATGCTCTAGACTACGGTTTCCCTCAAATAAAACACAGGAGACCTCCTCCTCTGGAAGAAGTTGTTAATATTTTTGAATCAACACACTGTAATCATGCTCTGTATCTTTAACACAATATTTAGCAGCACCTGCCAGTCTTCAATGCCAAGAGATAAAGAATGGTGTTCTGTGCTGTACGAACTGACAGCAAAAAAGGAAATGACCAGCTGATGCGAGAAGTCTTCATTCTGTCAGACTTAAAAATGCCTCTGCTTTATATCCTGTCTGCGTCTGCACTCAAATGCTGAACATACTTTTGGGAGCTGTATAAATAAATAATGTTCTTATTTGATGATAGCTTTCTGGAAAGGCTCATTTGTGAAGTAGAGAAGTGGCTTCACAAAGATAAGTCATAATCTCCCCTTCCACAATCCCTGTCATGGGTTTAATCTATAGCACAAACTCCTTGAGACAGGGATTAGCTTTTGAATTTAGGTCACTACAGCATCTAGCTCCTAACAGGTCTGACTCCTAATTCTACCGTGCTTTGATTCCTGAGCTCTGCTGACTGTGGCAGTTCTTGATCAGTGCTAGCAGACAAAAGTTTAATGCAGTTCTACACAACCCATTACACACAATGGCCAGGATTATTAGTTATCATTTGATATCATTGTTCAAATAGATTGCGTTATTACAAATATCAGCAGAAGCTAGGTGAAGTAATCAATGTTACTTTATTGAAGATGAAGGAGGAGAGCAGAAAAAAAATAATTTTGTGAGGGCAGGGATAAATTTGTGAAATTAGAGAATATTAAAAACTAAACAGAGCACCACATCTAGTATGAAAGTTAGTGCATCTGTTTTACAAATAAAATTGAGCCGAAATTGTCATACATTCTTCAAATAGAAGAGCTAATGGCTTTCTTTCAATGTTATACACTTTATTTTTAACCTCAAATTTTGCTGTCTTCAGTATAAGTTCTTTTTTTTTTTTTCGACATGAACAAAAACATCTGATCCCACATTCCTCTGGTGACAACTTCAACACAATATACACAGAGGTTTGGGTCACCAACACTGTGTCTTTTCGAGACTACGTCATCCTTTGGCTGCCTACACCTATGTGTGGAAAAGTTTTCTAGCTAGTGCAAGGTGTCTACTGCCCATTGCACTGCCTTCTGGGATAACTTTGGCCAGGTCTGCACATGGCCTTTCATGGGTCATTAGCACTGTAAAATTGCTTCGTTTTTTTTTTGGGAGCTTCTTATTTTGACCAAGAAGGTCTTGTAGACACAGTCATCTGTGCACGTCTGAAGTTATTTGTTCAGACCCTCTGAACTGGTATATTCACAAAGAAAACGGATTGCCAGCACATGATCTTTATTGGCATAGGTTATACTAGCAAATCTCTTTTAATGGAGATGAGGTGTAGAGTTCACCTAACCTAATTCTCTCCTAATGCTTTCCTTGTCTCTTCTCTCCACTCCTCACGTCCTCCTTATACTCAAGCAGCATTTTGCACTTGGATCAGCTACCCCATCATTAAGCTAAATCCTTCCTTGCTTTCAAAACTCTCTTCAGACGTCTTCCTTCCATTTAGGTTTCACTCAGTGTGCCCTTTGGCACTACCTGCAACAACCTCCCCATTACTTGATCTTTCTGTTCTTATCCCCTGTATTTGAATTAAATTATCTTCTTTGTGGACCAGAGGTCTTGCTTCCTATGCCTCTAAAAAGAAGCGTTTTCACATCCGGTACTGCAGAACTAGCAGAATGCAAGCCAAGAAGAAAATGTTTTCAAATTCTGTTCTGAAATTTCAGCTGTAATTTTGCTGTTGGATAGGCAAGCTGATACCACCGTTTAAAAGCTATCAGTGCAATCTGCAGAAGCAACCTCTGCCCCAAGCTCAGCAATTAGAAAATGGGAGAAGGCTGCTTTCCATAAATGTGTTACTATTTGCAAAGATCTAGATACAGGAATGAATAGCTAATTCACATGTATTCTCATTAAACAGCCAAACCTACTGAACACACCCCTGACTTGAAAGAAACCTAAGAATAGGAGGTATGTCAATTGCTGTAATCCTTAAGTTATGCATACCTTTCAAAATCTTCTATCGGTGTCTCAGGTGTTTCTTCATAGGTGGTTTCTGCACTTCCTCTAAAAAGCAAATTAAAACATTGCATTAGTTCAGTAAATGCTATGCCCAAGAAATTGCTATTTGTTACTAAGAATTAATTTAGAGGATCAGCCCTTGTCATGCAGACCTAAAAGGAATTTCTGCGCATCAAACCCTCTGTCTTGCTTCCAGAAGTGAACTGCACATACAGGAAAATGCTCTGCTTCTTTTCCCCAGCAGGGATTCAATTATTCAAAAGACAATAAAGGTAGAACACAAGCAGAAGAAAACTTTCTCCTTCAGCAACTGAAAGAAAACCTTTCATATCTGAATGTATCAGGAAGATGCAGATAGCAAATGATTTTGTTTTTCTATTTAAGAACCTTATAATCAGTACATCTGCTACCTGCAAAAGTAATCACTGTACAAACATATGATATGCAAAGAAGGGAAAAAAATTATATATTTTCGACTTATGGCTTACATAGGAAAAGGCAGGGGTGGCTCTCTTGCATGACAAAGATGGCAGAGCCTGAGGGCACAAATTTTGAAGGCCACTCACTCTCCAAACTAAGCAGGTACATGGACAATTCTTAATACAAAGCCTGGATATACACAACCACAATGGGATCTGAAGGAAAAAAGAGGTATTCTCTCTTGTTCACCTGCAGAGCTCCTACAGATCTAATCCCCAGTACCAGCCTCCCCTCACTTGGCTCGGCTGTGTGAATGCAGGTATGGTTGAGATCTTTGTGCTGGTAAAACAAGATTTAATTTGAATATTAAATTCTTTAAAACCTGATTGTACAATTGAATGTGTCTTTCCAGTGCTTCTCAAAGTGACATGTCCCTCCTGAGGTGGTTTGCCACTGATTTCCATCACTAATGCTATAAACATCTTATTTCACCAGCTGCGTAATAATCTGGGCAGAATATGTAAACTGCCGAGTCCGAATGCTTGTAATAATGAAGAATGTTTGGAGTAACAAAGACAGTTAAAGCACAGAAACAGTATTGCCAGCATCAGGCCCAGCCACCTTGAACTTTCCAGCTCCAAACTCAACCATCTGCATGTGAAAAATCAATGCCAAGTGAGCACAGAGTCCTGAGCATCAGCTTCTCTGTCCTGCTCCATCCTGGTCTGAGCTGCAGTAGCTCTGCACTGAGGCAGGAATTAAACCATGCCACACACTGTGTCTCTAAACCATCATCACTCATGAGTGCTAATGACATTTAATATGCTTTGCTTCTATACCATCTGCTAGCATACTCATACTCCTCACAATACGCATTACTGGGGCATGGCAGAAAGGAGAGGCATCAACCTCCAGTTCCCATTTTTTACCTAGAATCTATTTTTTTTCTGTTCTATTTTGTTTTCTGCAGGAATTTAGGACTTTTTTTTTTTTTTTTTAATGCAATTAAGGGTCTGATTACAATTATTCTGCTTGCATTTAATAATCAGTTGGAAATGCTTAATATGTCTTTTTGGAATATTAATGTATATGGCTCTCCATGTGGAGGTATAATGAGGAGAGACAACATTAAAAAAAAAAAAAAGGACAGACACCAACTGAATAGGAGACCAAATCTCATGGTTACCAGTTGGCTCAACGTCTGCCTAGAAGGTCTGTCGTAACACTGCTGCCAGATAAGACCATCAATTAAATATTAGTCTAGCAATGGCTTTTGGAATATGATCTTCACAAAGTTAGGCTTGAACGACAAATTTTTGTTATTGAGTTTCTGGACAGATGGATTTTCTGTGCCACTACTGAATCAGTGTTGTTTGAAGGCATCCTGAGGCATCCAGCTCTCCTGGCAGGCTTTAAAGAACTGCAATCATTAGCCAGGATTCCTTTTTTTTTTTTCTCTTGAGATGTGCATCTAGAAAATTATTTTAATGCCATAATTAGTCATCAAGAAGTACACAACTGCAATTAGCAGTCCAACTTGTGGGATGTCACATTCCATTGTTGTGGGAAGAAATTTCATTTTTTGGCACTGAAGGGATGCCCTCAAATTTATTAGCTGAGATAAACATCCCAACATATCTGCAGTGTGAGTCACATCTCGGAGCACCTTGTCTTCACTTCGTCAGCGCACTGCAACTTTTATTAGGCCGAATAAAACTGGTTATAAAAAGCTGGAAAAACTCCCCCAAACCCTCTTCTAATTTAAGCTGGGTGAATAATTTGCCCAAGATCTTCCACTTCTTTTGTTTGCAAATTGTTCATTATGACAGTTTTCTTGAAACTATTTCTTACTAGAAAGTGGTCCATGGCATCATTTATTTCAACTTCTCTACAGATTATGCCATTCTCTTTCTGATTGTACCCTGTTTTTCTTCATTTTTTCTCCCCAGACTCTAACTACACTTGATCTACATGCATCATTAACCACCTCTGTACACACTGCCTGTTGCTGAACTGCGCTCAGGTTCTGCTCTTGCTGTTCTTTGCCCCCACACCTGTGGAGTCGCCCAGACCCATGCAGAATGAATGCAGAATGCTCTCAGTTCGGAAAGGGAATGTCTTGTGCCTATATATATATAGCTTGTACACTGATAAATACATACTTAGGTGCAGTGTAATGTAAAAAGAGCAATCCCTCATGGTTCACCTTATTCTTTTCCATTTAGCTGCGAAGGTGCTCTAATGATTTTATTAAAGCTGCATTATACTTCCCTTACCATACCATTCCTTTTTCCTTCTTCATTAATAACCTTTTATTTGTTTTTAGCAGAGCAATCACTTCCATAAAGCAGCATATTTGCCTGAGAAGGAATAGCCCTGACGTCACAGAGATAGTAGTAGCTCATTTGTATTTCTTGCAGATACAGAAATGTTATTAAACTGTGATGTTGTGGCAGTTAGATGTTCAAAAGTTTATGGCTTCCCAAGCCTATTTTACTAATTTGAGGCCCATACAGAGTCTTTATTCCCCATGTATGATGGACCAATGCACAGTAATTTCATGTCTGGTGGCAGTGCTGGATGTTGGACTTGTGTCTCATGGTTTCTATCACTTGGCAGCAGCCCTACCCGACCTCCCTTGATCATGCCAATGAAAAGACTCTCAGGTAGCTCTATACTTGGAAGCTCTGTTCTTCTCTTCTAACCTGGAACAAATCCCTTAATTGCAGGTTCAGGCTCTGCAGAATGACAGAGCTGCCAACGCTTTTGTGTAAATGAAACAGGGAAATGGGCATGCCATTCAATTTGCCCTAGGAGAAAAGAAAAGCATGTGAAAAACGAATTGCATTACCTTAGGCTCTGAGAAAAGGCTATTCTTTGTTTTTATGGCTCCTAGGGATCCTGAAATCTTTTGTTACTTTTGCTAGAAAAACCAAGATAATGATGCTGAGCACGGAGACCAGGCACTGAAACACGATGGTGTTTCCTTCTTTAGGGCAGTGGCTTCCGTGAGTAATAGATGGCTGGAATAGAGAAACAAAGTTGGAAAGAAATAGTTTGGCTGAAATTGCTTTAAAAGAGAGGGGAGAGGCAGATGTTAGATCAAAGTACTATCTGTGGTTCGTAGCAGAACAGAGCTGTGTTAGCATCCACCCCATTCCAAGGAGGTTTAACAAGGATACATGTGATGGGCACACAGAAACAGCAGAGCTGATCCAGGGCTGCAGCAGGCTCCAGGCTGGACTTAGCTCTTATTTCCAATGAACTAGAAAAATCAAATGTATTGTTTTTCGTGCGGGTTTTTTTCTTTTTTTTTTTTCAGACACCTTTGACTGTCTTGCGTATAGCAGTGATTCTGCTATAAAACCTTTGACTGTCTTATGTATAGCAGTGATTCTAATACAATGCTGAATCTTGTGAATGGTCGCAGGCTCCTTCTGTGTATGGTACCCAGAGGTTTTGCTTCACAAGTGCAGCAGAGATGCACAACACAAAACCCAGAAAAATCTGTCATCTCCAAAAATAAGTATTTCAAGTGGTGGCATCTTTATTGCCATACAGCAGGTGGGGAAACCCTAGGAGAGGTGGCTTGAAAACAACAAACAAAAAAAAATACTTGTTCTATTTTCTGTTCTTTTATTACAACCCCTCCTGAAAATCTGAAAGTTCTAAAAAGGTCTGTTTTTCTGCTTTCTGTATCAGTGTCCATCTAACCTGTGTCTATTGCCACCTCACTTCCAGATATTTGCCTTGACCACATTAAAAGTTATCAGTGATCTCATTTCTTCCCTGCTGCAAATCAGGGCCATTTCAGATAATGCTTTATGAGCTGTTGCATTATTTAGTGGCTGGTGTCACTGGAGTGCTTCTAGGTTTTAATCAAGCATTACAATACATCTACGTGCTCCAGAGAACACAAAGCCATTGGTTTCTTATCTTGGGGTTTAGTTCTGAAGACAAAAATAAACCTGAAACACTCTGGTGAAATGTAGGTATGCAAAGCTTTGTTTCCTGTAAGGTAGAAGATACAAAACCAATGGAGCCTCAGTGCTGTGGGCTGCCTACATGCCTGGCTTCACTCAGAGTTGATTTGTCTGCTTTCCCAAGCAAGTGGGAGCTGCCTAAAGGCACTGGCTACTTGGCAGAGCTACTGGCCATTTCTTACCATCAGTACCTGATTCCACCTACTGTCCTTCTGGGACTTAATGTGCCTTACAGTGAAAAAACATCTCATCAGCCAGCTCAGTCTGATGTCCACCAGCTTTGGGACTGATTGGTGTAGACACAGAGACCTCTCCCAGCCATCATGGGCACTAGTATTAAAGGACAGTCTCTGTGCTCAGTGTCTGGTCTGTCACACTGAAGAAAGTCACCAATCCAGCTTAAGCACATATTTTGCCTCCTTTCTTAGGAATCTTCCCACTTGGCACTGAGGGAGCAGCTTATTAGGCCTAGCTTGCTGCATGGCATCAGAGGCACAGCACCATAATCAAGTGACAATAATCTAGTGCTAATAAACAAACAATAATCTGGCATTGCTTTGAATTATGCAGCAGTGAAAAAATCTATTTTTTATACACATTTATGGCAGCAGTTCTACTCATGCTGGGATATACTTAAATGACATGTGATGATGTAGGCATAGCACAGGATGAGTCCCACATTGCTTTACAGCAGAAGACTTCTAGAAATCTCTTGACCAAACTTTTCACTTCTTTCTACCCAGTGTCCTCTGTCCATCACTGGCCTTATTATGTCATGTGTTCAACTGAGTGAGGTGAGTGATGTTGTTACACAGTGACACTCCCTTGCCCTTAATCATAAGTGTGTGAGTGGGGATGCATGGCAAGAAGAAGTTTGGGTTGGGCCCATCACTGAGGTTTCTGCTGCACATCTCAGAGCTAGGAGAAGAGGCTGTATCTCATGTACTGTGTTCATTTTTTTCACTACAAGAAAGACATCGAGGCCCTGGACTGTGTCCAGAGAAGGGCAACAGAGCTGTAAAGGGCCTGGAGCACAAGTCTTATGGGGAGCAGCTGAGGGAACCGAGGTTGCTTAATCCAGAGAAGAGGAGGCTCAGGGAAGACCTTAATGCTCTCTACAGCTACCTGAATGGAGGTTGTGTTGAGGTGGGAGTCAGCCACTTTTCCAAGGTAACAGTGATAGGATGAGAGGTAATGGCTTCAAGTTGTACAAGGAGAGGTTCAGATTGGATTTTAGGAAAAAATTATTCTCAGATGCAGTGGCATTGCACTGGAACAGGGTGCACAGGATGTGGATGTGGATCAAGTGTGTGGATGTGACAGTGAAGGACGTAGTGAGTCAGCATAGTGGGGATGGGTTGATGGTTGGACTGGATGATCTTAGTGGTCTTTTCCAACCTTCATTATTCTGTGATTCCATGATATAAAGGATAATACTTCTGACAGTTTATGGATAAGATATCGCTATGTGTATGATTGTTTCACAAGAGACACTGAAGAAGTGAATGCATAAGAAGGAAGAACGCATCCTACTGCACAAGCCAACCCAAGTCTGTAATTAATAAAGCATTTTGTGCTCAGCTGAAATGTAGGAGAAAATTCCTTCCGGAAGCTGAAGCATGCAGAGATGCACAGCAGGCATTTATGGTGGCTTCGGACATATGAAATGTAACAAAAATACCAAGTGGGTCCATAAGGTTTGAGTAAAAAACAGCATGCACTCTGCACTGAGGAACACGTGGATGGAAGCAGGACTGGGCTGACCAACAGCTGGGCACAGAACAAGTATCCCGCAAAGTGTGCCACTGGGCAGCCAGACCTTCTGGGCCTGATTTTAATTTCACTGACTCACTTGCTCTCAGAACACACAGGTAGAAACTCTTCCACATCATTTGGGACCCTGAATCTGTCTGCTACAGCAGAAGTGTTTGGGCTCCAAATCAACAGGGTCTGGGAGAGTGTCAGTTCCTGGGGACCCCAAGCGTCACCAAGTAAGGCTGTGTCAAGCTGCAGGTGCAGCAGAGGTGGCTGTCCCCAGGTGTGAGTCATGTCCCTCATAGGACACATAGGCCTGAGAGAAGTGCTCCTAAGGCAGCCCAGCCATGTGAGTCTGCAACAGCAATAAATGCTGGTGAGAATATCCCTGACTTTGTAACTGTCATTTTAGGAAGGAAGGGAACAATGTAGGTTGCTTTGAAAGTAAAGTCTGCTGTTTATTTCCATGGAAACTAAGTCAGATACAAAGAACACAATAACACTTTGGTAGAGCAAACTTTCAGCTACAAAACACCATTTTCAACATAGCCATCACCATTCACTATGTATTTTCACTAGCAATAAACAAGAGTCTGCATGCCATACTGGTAAAAATCTTCAAGCCATCCTGCCATCTGGAACATAGCTTATTTTTCATGTTACTGTCACCACTGTCTCACTGTGCTCACATCCACTGTTTGGTCTCCATAAACATTCAGTGAGTGTCAATGAATATCAATTAGTGCAATTTCTTCTGCAAGGAGGGATTCATGTCCACTCCTTTGCTTCACACACACTCCCATGTCAGCCGCCATACTGCAGACTGCCCCTCTGCTGTCATCTGTCACACATGTAACAACATGATGGAATATTGGTGGGAAGGTTCAACCTTTACTGTCATACCACCTGTATCTGCCTCTGACACTGCAGGTATGTACAAAGCAGCAATTCCTTGCATTCTGCTTTATAGTAAACGTGACATAGTCTCATCTATACCAAAGGGTACTGCAGAAAATGTAAGTTGAAATACAGAAAAGCATCAGCAAGTTATTGATCTCGAGTGTACAAGATCCTTTAAACACACTGGCCAAACACATTTCACTGCGTATTTCACAAAAAAAACTGGCCTCCCCTCTGCCTTGGAGTGTATACGACCTGACACCAGGCAGCAGCAAGGGTTTTGCTGCTCCCTACCAGTTCCCTACCCAGGAGGCCTGCAGATGGATCAGATAAGGAACCGACTGTACCCCCAAAAACCAGACACTGCACGTGCAACCAATTACTTCTTATAAATGCAGTGGGTAAGAATTCAATTAAACCTCTCCCAGCTCACATATCTTTTCATTCTGAGACTGGCAGTTTGAGAAAAATCTTTGCAATCAAGAGAAGGAGAGAAAAAGTGTAACATTTTTTTCTCAAAAAACTGCTGTTCTGTTTGCATCTTCAGTCTACAGATGAGATGTGCTCATCCAGGTGTAGAACCAGCATTACAGGCCTTGGTAGTTGCAGACAAAATCAGCCAGGTGGGAACTCTGCATACAACACACGTATGTGTAACTAAAAGGACCAAATACTCTCAATGGATTAAGAAATAAAGCCAGCCTCAGGTTACCAGACTCATGAACAAAGAAATGCTAACTACATTTTGATAATGAATGTATCTGGTGAAATTGCAGACCAAGTGCAGGTGTTGCACAAAGACAAAAAGGAGAAAAATATATATAATTGCTCACTGCACTGTGTTAATTGGTACTGGAAAACAAATACTCTTTAATGTATTGATGTGAAATGGAAACTTACTTCTACAGTAAATTTTAATTCATCAAGATTTCATCAACCGGTGATTCTTCCCCTATCAGATTCCAGCTTAGCATTTTTTGCCAACCCATTTTTCCTTTGGGGAAAACACATTTTGAATATGGAACATATGAAGATTGAGATAAGGACGTTACAGTCAGTCCTGATACATTTAGTCGCCTTGAGGGGGGCCATAATCGAGCAGTGCTCAGCAGCCTCAGCCAGAAGAATGAGCCTTATAAACATCAAGTGGTGTTTATTTCTGAAGCAGTTTGTTTTCAAAGGGCTACGTTTGATAGACATTGTTCTTGGTACGTGGAGGCTGCAGAAAACACACGTGTCACTTTTTTCATGGTAGAGTAATAGATGGTGATGGAAATAAAGACATTTCTATGGGGATAGGAAATGCATCCCAGCTCAGAATCACACATCATTTTGTAGGCGAATTTTTGGCCTAATGAAAAGTAGATGATGAATGCATGGAATTCAAAGAATGTATTTATCTTGGCAGCTCTTGGGATTCTGTGCTCCTCTGGAAAGGCATATAGCATACTTTCTGTTGGTGCTGCAGGACAGGACAGGTATCTGCGAGCACTTACGAAAACAGAGAGGGGAGGACCGGAGGCACTTAAGATTACAATTCATTCTAAGGACTATTAAAAAAAAAAGAGGAAAGGAAATACATTGATGCTCTTGAATCTTAATAACTACCAAAGAAGCAATTTTATGGCAAATAATTCAGAATGTGCTACCTGGCGGGATGCACATATTTTACTGTAATTATGGTGTTTTCTTTAGGCGGTGAAGGAAAAGAAGCAAGAGTAGGAAAGCAGCAATATCCCTGCCAAACCGTGCATCCACCACGCTCCAGAGAAAACCAGGAGCCGTGCCGCTTCATTGTCGGCTGCCCTCTAGTGAGGCCGTGCAGTGGCACAGCCCCAATATCTGCAACCAGCCGTGGCTTTGACCCCTTGTCCTGGTCTGCAGCATTTAATTTGCAGCCCTCTGTCCCACATCAAGGCGATCAGGCAGTGGAGAAAAGGGGGAGCAGGAAGGAGAAGGGTGAGAGATGGGTCTATGGGTATTTCTCAGCGTTGTCATGAAAAGGCAATGCCCAGGCACGTGGTCTGTGTTAGTGCTGGGGGAGATGGGTTGGACTGTGCGATCAGGGATTTATACAACGCTGTTTGCTCACCACCTTCAGCAAAGGATGTGTCTCAAGAAAGTAATATTTCACCGCACTCCCAACTGTGTTTGCCATAGTCACTGTTTGGCACAAATCCTCCACAACCGCAGGCCAAACGCAATTAAATGGTGTCAGATGTGAGGGAAAAACAATGAAATTTTTCTTCCATAAATCCTAAAATCCCAAGTATTTGCAATCTTGCACTGGTCTTGTAATCCAAAGCCCTGCTTACCTTGCTTTATCTTTATGAAGGTGATAAAAAAAACGTAACGCAGTGTGCTTGATTATAAATTATAATTTTATGAACATCAAAAATGCAAACTTGCAAAGCTTATGTTCATGTTTATGCGTCCACGTATTTAAGTGCCAA
Organism: Centrocercus urophasianus; assembly: GCF_019232065.1. Classification (NCBI taxonomy): domain Eukaryota; kingdom Metazoa; phylum Chordata; class Aves; order Galliformes; family Phasianidae; genus Centrocercus; species Centrocercus urophasianus. The sequence goes on from NW_024884711.1 coordinate 16,457,328, forward strand.
CAGATGTTCAACGATCGATAAACTCAATTTATATACATTATTCTGTCACGTCCCTGATCATAAACAGGCTGGGAATGTCCAGCTTCACCCTGAGTAAGAAGGATGATAATCAGCTCCAAAGTTGTAATAAAGGCTGCTATTGTAGTAAGTTTTATTTCAACTCTAGAAATAAAACAGGTGATGATTGTCATTAAGATTGCTGAGATGGAACCTGTAAGTTCAAGTTTAAACCATGGGTCTAGGGAAACAGCAAGTGGCTCAGCTTGTGCTGGGCATGGGTGACCAAAAAGGATCTTGTTTATTGTGGTAAATTAACAGTCCCCTGTGGCTTTCAGCTCTGTAGCAAGGTGTCCCTGAATGGTAGGTGGTGTTGGCATTGACAAAGATAAACAAAGATGCATTAATCAGAGAGTAATGATCAGCACAGATATCATAGGAAAGCAGGTTCTGACTCCCCAGAATTGCTGTATGTAAGCAAAAAGTGGAAATTTGTGGAACAGTGTAATGCTGCATGTGAGCTTGAGCCCACCCTGAGTGGAAGAAGAAACTCCTGAAATCAGATGTCTGTCATGTAATAGAAGATGCGTTCAGTAAACTTTAAAAATTGAGCAAAAAGGACACTTTTCTGCTCTTCAAGTGTTAGATATGATGCAAGAATGAAAAAATAGAAGCAAAATAGGAAAAGTGATGCATTGTCTTTGTTTCTCCTGTCCTTCCACTGTGTTTTGTCCACTGAGATAGCAAACCCAGCAGAATTAGTCAACTGTGAAATGAGACCAACCCATTCCCCCTCTACGGCAGTTACTGCACAAACGCAACTGGAATTTCTGGCTTTCCTGAGCTCTGCACTTTTCCCCTTGCCTGAGATAAGAAAGCAGCACTTGATCACTCGGGGATGTTGGTGCTGCTGCTCCAGCAGTGTGCCACGCCAGCAGGGTGAGGGTGCCGCTGCCGTCCCCTTCCAGTGTGGACATTGGACAGCCCTGCTCTGCGTCAGCCCAAGATTTGCAATCAGGAGTAACAGGTTCAGCCAGCCGCCTTCCAACTGCAAGCTCCTATAATTGCACATAGTTACAAACCCCCAGGTCATTTTTTTTTTGGAGTTACTTATATCTATGAACTGCCTTTTGTTTTAATATAATCTCAGATTATTGTCTCCTTTGCAGAAACACTTCCTTTTCATGAGTAGCTGTAGCTTAAATTTAAAAAAAAGTATAGCGTGTAGAATTAGTCTATAAATCTTTGCAACTGTCGCATGTCCAGTGGGACATCCAGTCTGATAATCACCTTGCCGTCCACTTAGAACTGTTTTTCTAGATGTAATGGGGCTTATGTTATTCTTGGTTAAGGCTGAGTCTGTGAGAGCAGAGCCATTAAACCTCCAGCTGTAGATTTTCTTAGTATAAGTCTCCCCTGAAACATGGCAAATTGGTGGAGCTCAGAGATGGCTTTGTTCTCACTGCCAGTGTTAATTTTTTTCATATATTCTTCTGAAAGAGTGTATGTTGCAATTTTTGGTCAAAGCTTTCATGTACGGGCAACGCTCATATCCAGTTCTGCATAACTTCTGTCAACAAATGCTTCAAGAATGGGGAAAAGAATTTTCTGCCAATGTGTTTTTCCTGGCTTACCCAGGTACAACTCCTCTCTGATTACAGCAGAACCCACCAATGGCATCTTGGGTTAACTCAGAATTGGGGTCTTACTAATTCTGTGCGCTGAGACAGTCTTGCTGGTTTCCTTTATTGTATGTTTATGCGTTTCTTTTTGTCACTGAATGACGTATTGTTCAGATATTTGTGTCTAACCCACCTGTAATGGATTTTCCCCCTCAGGAAGCTGTGATATGATTTTTCTACATAGCTCTGCTGCCACATATGCTTGCATATCGATAAGGGCGTTCTTGCTGCAGTGAAACCACATCCTTTGCCAAACGCAGCAGCCCCTGTTCCTGCAGAGCACCGTGTGCCGCACACCGCCGTGTGTCACACTGCTCTCCAGCCATGACCTTGTGTTGCAGAGGCTCACAATGGAGCAGGGCTGCAGCCCGTGCGAGGAAAAGCTGGGGTGAAACTCAGGTTGCTCTGCAGAGCTGGCACTGCTGCTGGCCCAGCTGTGAGCCAGCATCCTGCAGCGTGAATGCACGTTTCACAGCGCGCTGTCTAGAACTTGCTGCTGTTAAATGTCTCCTTGTGCAGGGGCTGCGTGTGTGTGACCAGTGTTCACGTACAAAATTTGCAGGTGCCTTTTCATGAGATTTTTGTTGAGATAAAGGCAATATCAGAGATATAATATACAGAGATGTAATGTCATTTAAGAAATCTTATTCAGATACATTTAATTTTGCATTTGACAACATTTGGTCATGCATGACCCCAAGAACTGTGCATCATAGAATGACAGAATCACAGAATATCCCAAGTGGAAAACCTATCTCATCTTTTCACATGCACAGCTTTCACTTATTAAACTGGGCAAAAGCTGTGTACATAAATCACAGTGTGAATGCAACAGACAAGGACAGGACACAGAGCCCATGAGTGAAATAAGATTTTCATTTCAGCTATCATTTCTGGGTGTGCTGAGATACATCTGGAAGCTGTAGCTCTGATTTCGCCTGTGTTTGAGAAGGGTGTGCTTCTCTGCGTGCTTTGCCAAGCCCCTGTGCTTTGCTGTGGATCTCAGTGGAGCAGCACACTGGGAATATCTTTCCTTGAGCAGCATCCCCAGGTCAGCCCTGATGCCCACGAGGTTGACGTGCGGGGCTCCTCTCATGGCTCTGCAGCACCACGTGCGTGTGCCCATGAGTCCCCTCCAGCACCGCGCGCCTCCCCGGGGCCTTCTAATGTAAATAATTACAGGTAGTTGATAAACGGGTACTTGGCATTGTGTGGGCGGCAGGGTTTTGTTAGCGTTTCCTTTGATCGTTTTGTAAGGAAAGTGCTGGTATTTACCTAGGAGGTACTCCGTATTATGTTCGTCTATTGGGTCCGAGGGTAAATCTCCCGCTGTAACGCTTCCGAATCACGGACGTGCTCAATGCCCGCTGTATCTGGAAGAAGTCACACTGCAGAGAGATGTGCCATCTGCAAAACATTTCCTAAAAGACTCCAGAGAGTAAGGGACTCTCATTTGAAAATGCATTAATCTGGAAAATCAACGGGTCCTTCTTTTGATCCTAAGGTGCCTTGGGCAAAAACATCTGAGCTTTCTTTTTGGAAAAATGCTTCTCCTTCTTTTACACAGCTGCCTCATGTTTTAATGGTGAAATTCATTCTATGCTCTGGCAAAACTTCTAGGGATTAGAAAAAGTGTAAAGCTCCAAGGCAAAAAAAAAGACACAGGTTTTCCTTTTCCAAGCCCTTTACAACAGAGCCCATAATTTCCCCCAGTTTCCCAGTTTGAAGGTGGTTGGAGATCCAGAATACTGTCGACAACAACCCCACAGGCTGCGCATGCAGTGGGGCATTGACTGCATCATCCATGCCCTGCATCCTCACCTTCTGCAGGTTCTGCTTTGTCTATGCACGCTGGCCGGGTAGCAGGTTGGCTGCTTCCTTGTTACTTACCTAGATAATCTTCAAGGTCCTTTTCAGCCCAGGCCATTCTATGACCTCTCCGTCTCAGAGTATTGTTATCACCAGAAGTCGTGTATGTGTACAATTTGAACACATCTCTTTCAGTTTCTGGGTCAGCACAAGTCATACATGCAGACCCACTGCTCTCTGAGCCCTTATACAAACAAACTGACACCTGGGTTAAGACTTCAGCCCAGCATCTTTCCCCTAAGCAACTGGCTCAATTCCCTGTCGGACTCCAGATCCAGATCCTCCACATGACGGAGGATCTACATCCTGCTTCTTTAAATCATCCATATTTCTCCAAAATTACCCGAGATTCCTATGGAAAACTGTAGGCAGGTGAGCAAACTGCTCTTATGTATGGATATTGCATTCTCATGGTGTTGTAATGTCACAGGACCAGCTCTGCAACTCAGCATGCAAAACCAGCAGACAGCTGGTTTTTGGATGCCTTTGGTATCCTTCCAGGTTTCTGAGCTGAGCAGGTTTATGGGGAGTTCTGGTGGGTGCAGAACTGGCACAAGGTAAGTGGAAATGGAAACTGGAGTCAACAGTCCACCTGAGAAGTGGGAACAGCAGCAATCAGGCTGGATCTTCAGACTAAGAGGATCATGTTGAGTTCTTCTGTGGTCAGTAGAGAAAAATAAGTCCAGCTGGGCAGTGACTGGGAAGCTCAATGGCAGAGATGAGAAATTGAAGTTCTCAGAGGTTGCAGTTAAATGAGAAGTACCAAATAATAGTTTGCTTCTAAATAAAACTCTTAATGACAACAGCCTCAGTAGTTTTTCTGTTCCCAGCACAGACTGACCCAGCATTTGGGAAACAGCTTAGAAACTGCATAAAGAAAAGCTCCTTCCATCCAAAGTAGAGACACCTCCAGTATCCCTCAAGATACAGAAATTTGCTGATACCTCACATCTTTATACAGTCCTATGAATCTTCTGCTCACATCTGTTCATTTGGAAATTGTGTGGTTTCTGCAAATTCTGCTTAGCACCCCAGCATGTAGTCCTGGGAAGCACAAATTGGCCCTTCCAGCAGGTCTCATGTTCCTACCTGTCTTATGGAGATATTCCGCCCAGAACTGAGCTTCAAGGTGGCAGAAATGTCTTCAAAACTCAGAGGAGGGGGTTCTAACTTTTAAGCTTTTTTCATTCCCCAGAAGAAGGAAGGATAAAGACCCATCATCTGCACAAAATAAATACAATTTTAGGAGATTCTATCTAACCGAAAGTTGTAATTTATTTGAAGTTAATGTCATTACCAATGGCAGTTTGTCCTTCAAGTGGAACAAATGGCACATACTTGTCAGTCTCTAGGATCTTTATTTCCAGTTTTGCAATACACAAGGTCCATTGGTAGGATCACAGCTTACACCTTGCCAGCATTAGGTCTATGGCCTTTAGAGAGCATTCAGAATTTTTATCCAAGTGCCTTAGAAAGATAAAAGTCTGTAAAGCCATACCTGTATGTAGCAGATCCTGGATTTATTCCTCCCAGTAGGGCTTGAAAATAAAATGAAAGCAGTGCTGATTGTGGCAGAAAAGAGAGATTCTACCCATGCTGTTCAAAAACTCCAAAACATGAAGGATTTATTTGGAAAACAATTTCAAGTTGTTCTGGACTCATCCACCCTCTAGTAGCTTCACCTCAGGACATCAGATGGCTTCATTTCCTGGCATGGAGATGGGCTGGCTGAATCAGTAAGAACATTTGATCTGAAGTCCCAAACATCCTGATTCAGAGCAGAAAATACTCCACAGAACACACACGTTCTGCAAAAGGGAAGAGATGAGCAATATGGTCCCCACTGTGTCAACTGCCGTTGTGTTGATCACCGAGTCCTGGTGGCTTCTAGAGAAAAAGGAGCTGGGAACAAGACTGAGTGTGCTGAGAGCTCCTTGCTGGCACACCCAGACACTGGGATCTGGGGAGATGTGTTTTGTGGGCTTCTGAGACCTGCCTGAGCGATATTTCCTTGGCATCTAAATCCTATTTAAGGGTTCAGATGGGGCTTCCTTACAAGCACCTGGCAATACAATTTGCAAGGACAATTTTACCTCTTAAAATTTTACTTCAAAATACGTAATCAATGACAATTATATACATTTACTGCTTCCTCAGTAGCTGCCGTGCAGTCAGAAAGGTGAGGAATTTGCAAGGTCTATTTTCAGTGCTGCCATTTCCATGAAGACAAGTTTCCATAAGGCCTCATCCAAAATACAATTCTAAGTCTTGTCTTCTGTTTAAATCCTATTTTTCATTGTTTTTTTTTTTCATGGAAGTTTGGTGATTTGCCTGCAGTTACGGATGGTTTTTCATTTCTCTGCGGAGGAATGAAATGGGATGGGGTATAGAACGTACTTGGCAGCTGAAACTTCTTTCCAGAATGATGCATGTTGCTCGTAGCAGTGCCTGGCCTTGTGCATATCTTGGGATGCTGTCCCCTCAGGACACTGCTACCCCACTTTTGGTGACTCTGGCATTTCCATAGTGCCACAGGTCTTGGCTTGGGCATTCCTATCATGCTGAGGGCACAGACAGACTACCTATATGCATTGCCTCACTGAGAACAGCTGTTTTTTACCTGTCCCTCAGTTACTTTACACCATGCATTCCGAGCCTTATTTACCATAAAAGCCATCTCAAAATCTCCTGCTTCCCACCTGGGCTGGTTTAGAAGCTGTTCTTTGGAGTACCTGAGCAAATATCCAACATAACACTCAGGTGAATACCTGTGCTGCAGTCCAAAAATCTGGATGAGCAAGTGCTGCTGTGCTCAGACTGTACTTCATCGGTGGGTCAAGTGAGCGTTTTCTTAAACTAAATAAGCATCATTGCAGCTTCTAACAGCTGATATTCAGAGGGCATCAGTTATGCACACACTCTCTAAAGTTCATTAAACCCTACTGTAAGCTGGCACAGTACCAACTTGCTGTGCAGCCCATGCAGCCAAGCAGCTGATGGAGTTGGTGACAAGGCACTTTGTCTGCTCCCAGCCAGCTCTGGAGGTTCTGCCATTCAGTTTCCCAAAACTGCAAACCAGCAAGACAGAACACAGCCCCTTGCATGCTGTATCTACGTGACATGGCACAAAAACATCTCCTTCTTTTAGCCATTTGTTTCCACCCCATGAACACGCTGGCTTATCCCAGCACAACTATTTGTGAAACTACATTGCGACCCGGATTGAGGAACAGATCCAGGTCAAAAATAACTCAGCAAAAGAAAAGGTTTTTTTTAACCTCAGCTTCACGAGAGGCTGTGATGCCAAGGAGGGGGGTGGCTGGAGGCCGTGGCATGGAGAGACAAGGAGGAGCTGATGGTAGAGGTGCAGGCTGGTGGTCAGCAACCTGGGACTCAGCTCCTATAGCAGTCCTGGTGGCTCTGTGTGACAGCCACAACAGCCTGACGATGGCCCAATATCTCTGTATGCCAACAAAATAGAGAAAAATTCCTTAGTACTCCCTTCCTTCCACTGCAAATTGTGAAACTTTAAACATCCAACAGCTGGTGGGACCCCACGCTCTCACATTTCTGAGCAGTTCTTTGGCACTGACAGGTCTGCAAGACCTAAAAGAGAAGGATGGCCTCAGTTCTTCCTGCAGAGGGATGCACATCAGGATCAGCTCTGGACACTGACTTACCTCCGTGTGAAACTGCAGTTGGAAGTGAAACAAACCCACAGTCTGGAGAGCTGGTAGAGCTGGTAGAGGATCCCTATTTCTAATTCTGCTTGTGCATTTGTGTGAGCTGCTTTTTCAGAGTTCAGAGATAGCTGGCTGCAAGCATGCTTCCCCTTTAGCCTTTGAACACACTATTAATGAAGTGATTTTTATCTAATGCATCTAACAGGCAGGTATTTCCTTCCTGCCCTTCCCCTTGCTCTCTTGGAATGACTACATAGCTTCTTTTGGCAACTGTACTTCATATACTGTGTTCAAAGAACTATATAAGAGCAACAGCATGACAGGCAACCCATAAAACATAAAAGGGCTGCTCGTATCATCCCGCGTGTCAAGTTAATGTTACCCTCTGGCCATATGCAACCATTATATGTAACAATCATTAAAACTGCTATAAAGTGCTCTATAAAGAACAGCCTTACCTTGCCTTAGAAGACATAAGGGATCTTCTCTCTGCTGCCTGCCAAGGTATTACTGGTATATTTATCCTCTGAAAATGAGCTGCTACCTTCTCAAAGTAGCAGGAAAAGCTCTCTAACTTTTTTTCTGTTGTTATACCAAATCTAAATGGGTTTCAGTGGTGTTTCTTCCAAATTGTCAGGAAAATGAAAGCATCTGCAGGTGTTAGGAAGTGACCTTGTTTCAGAAGATAGAGACCTAAATGGAACAAAAAAAGAAAAAGCTACTTTGTATGGGAAGGGGAAGTGTATGTGATCACTTAACTACAAGGTAAAATTTATTATGGCAGCCATTACCAGATGTTGGAGCACACGGTTTTAATATGGGTGTAAAAGATTTGAATCTTGTTTGAATGCACTGATAATATATATGGCATCAATAAGGCAGGCCTGTCTAAATAAGCACAGCATCAACAGAAGTACAGCTTGTAGGGATCTACGAAGATCCTTAGTTCTTCTCCCTGCCCATAGGCAACATCTTCTGTACCCACACTTGGATGGTTTGTATAACTAAGTCTTACAGACTTCCAGGTAGAGTTCAGTACTAATCTACTGTTAGAACAAGAAAAGGCTTTTTCTAATGCCTAGCTTTATTCTCTCTTCATTTTAAGCCCATTCTTCCTTGTTCTATCCTCCACAGTCATGGGAAACTGACTGTCCAATTCCTTTTTGTAGTCTTTCATAAAACACTTCAAGACTGTTCTCTCATTCCTCAGTTTTCTTTTCTCTAGATTAAACATCCCCAATTTCAAAACCTCTATACAAAACTCTTTCCAATTAGTCCACGTCTTTCTTGAAACTCATTTCCTAAAAACTGGGCACAGGCATCCAGCTGAGGTTTTATTAATGCTGAGTAGAGTGGAAGATTACTTCAAATGTCCTACAGACAGTAATTCTCATCATCCATCCCACTGTGATATTTGCCTTTTTCATAACAGTGTGATCTTGCTGACTCCTATTCAACTTGTGATCTGCAACAAGCCCCACATCCTTTTTTGCAAAACTCTTGCCTACCCAGTTTTTTGTGTTGTTAATCACTCTCGCCTAACTGAAAATTCTTCTTATTGAATTGCGTCTTATTTCTAGGTAATTTCTTTTCACTTTGTCAAGATTGTTTTGAATTCCTTGCCTTCCATCCAACCCCAATCTGTAATACTAGCACATGCACGTTTTTCTGTCTTACAAAGAAAAATGCTGAAAAGTGCTTCAACACAGATCATTTGGAGATCTGTATTTCCAAACTAGCCTTCTGGGCAGTTTTGTCTCCATACTTTGACAAGTTTATTTCATTCTATTTTCTTCGCCCACCTATCTAGACAGTGACAAAAATTATACTCAAGTCATGACATACGACAGTGATTCTTCCTCCTTATTCAGAAGGCCTTCTACTTAACAAGAAATTAAACTAGTCAGGTGCAATTTGTCCTTAGCAAATCAGTGGCAGCTATTTATCTCACACTTTTATTCTAGCTGATTGCAAATAGTTCCGAGATTTTTCTGGGAACTGAAGTTAAGCCGAGCCAATCTCTGCTTTTAGCCTCCTTTATAGGTAACAGGGTCTTTCCCTGGGTGGTACATAGGACAAAAGTGGAGGTGGCTATTTAGTATCAGAGAATGTCCCTATTCTGCAGTGTAAATCATATCCTTCTCTTCTGATACCACATCATATGAACATCTCCATCTTCCAGTGATCTGATTACTCTGTACAGGTAGCGAAGAACTGCGACCCAGATACGTTTTTGCAGCTTCAGTTCCTCTCTTGACCACATTTTTGCATGCATTAGACTTCTGGCGTAACTTAATGGAAGCAAAACTTGCATCAAACTCTACTAAAAACATTTTGCTTCCGAGTACTAAAGCTCATGGAGATCAGAGTACCATGAACCGTGGCTAAACTTGAAGCAGAACATATTTGGGGGACATATCAAAGGTGCTTTTTTTCTTCTTTTTTTTTTCTGCTCCTTACCCTCTGAAACAGTCTCATAGGCATCAGCAGTATCTCCAGTCAGTAAGGTTATTTCTTTGCCACAGAACCCTAACTCTTCTTATGTCTACCTGGAAGGAAAGTTTATCTTCTGCTTTCATTCTCCCACTGCTGATAAGCCTATGTTAGGAATGCACATTAAATGAATAGTTCTTTTGTCTAAGCAGCTTGCCAGAAACAACAGAATAAGAGGTGATTCATGTGATATATCACAGATGAAGCCCTGATACAAATAAAGCTAATAGGAGTTCTACATCCGATATGGGAAGAGTCATAATGTCACCCCTAGCAGACTATTTTATACTGATTACAAAATGAAAGTACTGAATTGAATCTCTATCCACCAGTTGTCCTTTGTGCAAAGACAGATGTGCACTCCACCCCTCAAAGATTGTCTATAAACTTCCTCCTGCCCAGGGAGTGGTGCTTGGTAAGTCTCCAGCTATCACAACTTCCCTCTGAAAATTATTGACTATGTGGCTCTAACAATTGATAAATCCACCATTGTTTGATCCAAACTTTGTCTTTGTTTGGAGGCCAAAAGAAAGATTAGGAAACGTTCTTGCATTGATTAAGGAAAAATGATAATGTTTACGTGGGTGGAAACTCGTAACAGTCAAAAGAATATCAAGGCATCTGACTTTCATATTCTACAATATGATAAAGCAGATGATATTTTTAAGGGGAAAAAAAAGGAGCAAGTCTTTACCAACAACAAAGTATAAGATACGTTAACTAAGCATAATCACCTGGCAAAGCACTTTTACAAGAACGTCCCGAAACAGCGCTGTCACCTCACTCCCATTTTGCCTTCCATGTTCTAAGCTGATGACAAGGTTCTCCGCTCAGGGAGAGGTCTCAGGGACGTTATACAAAGCTAATTTTATGGCTTCAGTTTTGCTGTGTTTTCTTCACACCCCTCATCTCCTTCAGGAAAGTAATTGTGGATGAAAGCACAACAGCAGCTGCACTGGGGATGTGTCAGCCCTGCAAGTAGATATTTTCAAGCATGATGAGCATGGTCTCAGCCATGGAGCACGTTAATTCATTGCACTGTGCTGGTCTTAGGGGATCTGGCATGAAGTTTGGAGAAAACCACCGCTTTTGTGAATTTGCAATTATTTTCTTAGCATCTGCAAAGGACAAACTCAGCTTTTTGAGTAAGGACTGTCTTATCTTTTGTGTACAATAACTACAACAAGCCTACTGACCTAAGTGGAGCCTTTGCTCTGATGCTGCTGTCATTCATCCCAGTTACAATGCAGACAAATAAATAATGATGATGCAGATGACAATATGGCTACTGGGAGGTAGTGCCACAGTGGCAAACAGAATCTCAGTTTCTGACTCCTGATGTGAGCAATATATGATCTTTTTTTTTTTTCTTTTTTCCCCCACTATCTGTTTTCTCTGCCATCTATCTGGAGAACTTCAATATCTTCAAAGTCTGTTTTGATGTCTTTCTCCACTCATATTTATTTGGTTTTATATTATAAAAGAGCACAGTTAACATAGAGATGATGAACATAACAGTGCTGTCTCTGTTAATGTGCTGCCATAAAACTTGGTAGAAAACTTCAGAGACAGCAGAACAGAGATAGTTCCTGCGGAGTCCTGCAGAGACCTCTAAAATGCAGCTGTGTTCCTACTAGAAACTTGCATCTTTTCCATCCAATTCTGATTCTTCTATATCGATGTTACCCACAGAAAAGAAGAATTGTCTTGGTAGTCTGGCCAGCCATGTTTGTAATTAGGCATTCATCCAATAGGCTATAATTTATCCATGTATCAATAATTGGCTCTAGATGTCCTTTCATACCACCTATAAGAAAGTTATATTTAAATAACCTTCATAGGCATCAGTAGTTCTATCTATAAGCCAGGAGGTGTGCACTTTTAATGATGCATTCCTCCATGGCTCCTCGGCATGCCCATGTGACACGCTCTGCCTACACTCACTTGAATTTCAGAGTCTTGAGATAGGGTCCCTGCCTCCAACCAGGCTAAGGGTAAATTCATTCTGGGATTTCTGTACCAATCAAAATTAGATGAAAGACACCAGTGTAGACCAGCTTGGCTCAGGACTGGTTCATAGGATTGTCACATGGTTGTAAGCAGGTTTTCTCTCCAACTAATTTTTACGAGGAACCTCAAGAAAGGACAAAGAGGACTGTATGTACTGAAATCTCTTCCCCCGAGGCACTCACTGAAGATCCTGAATTTGCCCAGTCATACGTGGGAGAAGCAATAGGGAAGGAGATCCGGTGTTGAAGCAATAGCCCATTTCCTAGGAAGTGACAGAGCAGAGCTCATTTAAGGAACATACACAGAAACTGCAGGCGAGCGTCCACAGTCTGCTAGTCATGACAAGAGAGTAATTTCACTCTTTTTCCAAGATGCTTATGCTCAATGTCCAGCCTGCAGACCTCACTGCTTGATTTCCTTGGTCATGGAGTGATGCTATGACTCAGATAAAGCAGGATAATGCGGTGGCAGAATGGTTTTAGAAAACAAAGACAAAAAAACAGAGGGGAAGGCAGGAGCTAGAAAATGATGAAAGCTAAGAACTTGAGCAGTTCCTCTTATCACGCACCCTGTCTCGTCTGGTAGATTTTGGCCGTGACCTGACATTCCACTAATTCCTGAACTCCTGTAGCCATTTTCCTCTTCAGCCATAGAGAGATTTCAATGCAGACTATTAGCTCCCATGCAGACTATTAATAGAGCATGGATCCACTGTCACAGTGAAGTGACAACAATTGCTGGTGCCATCACTGGCCTCTGTCAAAGAAGGGCATATGATGGCCCTGGAGACAGCCTCCTGGGCCAAAGCTCCAGGTAGCAAATTCTTAGTTCAACATCTCTATGCAGTGTTACTAGGAGGGGATTTAAGGGCAACACAGGGTTCTTTCTCCCTTTTCCTGAAGACAAGGGTTGGTTTAGGGAGACACAGAGTGGAAACGGTCACTCCTGATGTATTATAGTGGATATGTATGGGGGAAGAAATCACCACATTCCTTGTCTAGTGATAATTTTCAAATTAAAAACTACGCTGTTTGGTCTGCACAAATTGTATATAGTATGGATATGGGCGGGAAGATTGATTTGAAGTAAACTTTCTTGCTCTTTGTTTCTTTGCCAGCAATTGTTCGTTAAGAAGAAGCAGGGAGGGCTACAATGTCTGCCAGAGAAGGAAAGCTGGGCTGTGTGGCTGCTCTGAGCTGGCTTACAATCCAGGAGCTCCTGAAGAGCATAATAAAGGTTATCCATTGTGGAAGGACATGAACTTTACACAGCATGAAAGGTCCTCAGCCTTTGCTACCGTGTGCAGTTTGACAAATGATGCAATGATAAAAATAACTGATATAAAAAAATCAAGGAAAGTGTTACTAGGATACCAATCATTCAGTGGAGGACAAATCAGAATCCAATGAGTCTGTAGGTAATGATAATTACAGTGCTGTGTAAGCGTGTGAAGCAGGTTACCAGCAATCCTTCTATTTGCTGGGGGATGCCCAGTCAGAATGCCAGGCTCCAAAGAAAAATTAAGTTTATGTTAGACTGCTTTGTCTTTTTTGCTGCCATATGTGTTCAAAGTAAGAAACTTTTCCAGTACTAGTTAACAGCTAAGCAAAGTGGGGTCAGAGTGAGCTTTCCTGCACAGACTGCTACACCCACCCTGCATAACCCAGAACCAGCACTCTGCAGCAGGGTGACCTGAACATGGTCTGGGCCCTGCCTACATGGCAGAAACACAGGGAGAACACAGCAGGGCTTACAGCACCCAGACAGCAAGGTTTGTCAGGCCTTTATAAGCAGTTCATTCATATGACTTCATAGCTAGGGTTCTGTCCCCATCACCAGACCCAGATCTACTTTGATGGTGATGGAACATTTCTTCTGCCAACCTCAGGTTGACCACCATCTTCTCCATAGCTGATTTACTGGAAGTCTGCTATGAGGACCCTCTCAATACCTCTCTAGAAGAAGCCAGCTCCATCTCTGCCATGTATCTCCATGCTTTCTTACCTCTTTTGTTGATTTCTTCTGGATTTCCTCTAATTTCCCTATCTTTTAAAATAAGCTAGAAGACAGAAATAGGACTTCTGCTGACACATCTTAACTCTCATATCTTTCACATATTCTGGTTCTAAATACATTTCCAAAGTAAGATTCCATTGTTTGCAAATTCCAAGACCCTGGTGACCATCTGTGTTTTCCTCTATAGATGCTATACTTTTTAGAGTGCTTTCTAGCACTGAGGTCAGGTCTTCTGATCATCTCTGTGAGTTGCTCAAGTAGAAAGATCCTCATGCATTTCTTCTCCCCTGTGATTTAGTTTTCTTCAGACTTCCACCAAGACATCCGCCTTGTTCTTTCCTCATTTTCACCATGGGTAGTCAAGAAGCAGCTTCTTAGCTTTCCCTGAAGTGAAAACAAGTACACGTATCCAAAGGCAGGGCTGCATCTTTCAATTTTTGTCCTCCTATCTTTGCTGAAATAAAAAGATGTATGTGTGTCCAAATTCCAGGTCTCTGATTTGTTCCATTGGGTCTTCATAGTATCTATTATGTTGTGGCTTTGTCTGTATATGAAGACTTGGAGCTTTCCTGTTTTATTCAACATATTCCTGATACTCACACACAGCCATCCATTTTGGGTATCCAGTTGTTTGCCCTTTTACTCTCTCTAATCCTTCTTGTGTTTTTTTTTGCTAACAGTATTCCTCTGAAAATTGTTAACAAAGTAATAACAACTGCCAAGCAAGGATATAGGGGTGGCTTTGTGATGTAGATACTGGTCAGCGAGGAACTTGACAGAGACTCCACAATTACTGTAATTCCCATTTATCTCTGGACAGATTCCAGACAGTAACAGCTTTCAGCCTCTGCCAACCTGGGCTGGAGAAGTTGGCCTGTGTGTGAATCTGCATGTCTGTCAGCCGACACTGAGATCCAGTGCAAAAATCTGGTGCCGAGAGGGTATTTTGATACTCGTGGGAGCTGCCTGGATTAGGAACACGACAACTAGTTTGTAACTGATAGATTAAAAAAGAGGGATTGAGATAATATGGATAGCATTTTATTCTCAGAAATAGTTGTAATTAAATGCAAATTACTAATGTAAATCAGAAATATATTTTTTTGCATGCATGTGCAAGTGTTCCCTGAAAATCTTAGTAGAGATTAAAGGTGAGCTGGAATTGCTCATACAAAGCATGAGAAGGAAGTGTAGGCTCTCCTGACGTGTGATGTGTTTCTCAATGAAGTGTCACGTTGTTGGTTTGTACAGAGCAGGTAATGTGCAGCCTAGGTGGTAAAGCACAGCTGGAAAAGCAGCTCTGATACGTCTCTCACTTCTCTCAGAAGTCTTAGCCCTATTCTGGGCAGGACAGCTGCAGAATACTGAGCTGTATGTTGGAAGACAAATGAGTGATAAGCTGTTATTTGTTTCCATTTAGCACAGTAGTTATAAACACACACACAAAAAAGCCATTCATTATAAGCGCACCCCATTTGAGAAATCCCTTCCACTAAACTCACCTCCTCAGAAATATTGCATCTATAAGGGATCCTTGCAAAGAGCTGAGGATCTGCTGCACCACAGCACAGCAGCAGTCAGGAGCTGTGTGTGAGCCCCCTTCCACAGGCACAGCCAGCAAACACTTGCTCCTGAGCTCCAGCTTATCTCAGCTGTCAGGACAAAACACACAGTCTCGTTTTAGAGATAGCCGTGCCAAGGCCAAAATCATAAAATACTTCACATCCAGGCCTTGAGTTGCACCTGGAAGGAAGAAGGAAATAAACACTGTTTACAGAGTGGCACACAGGTATTGAGAGCTGAAAATCAATAATTTGGGCTTTAAAGGATCAGAAGCCCTGCAAGCCAGTTGAGCTACTCCCTGTAATTGGGAAGCTCAGAACAGGACACCAGATATATGCCTTTAGTGAATGCATAGAATGAGCCTATTTGACTCCCTCTAACTGTTCATTCAAGCTAATGTCTAATTAGAAATGAGAACTGAGTGTACTTTTTGACAGAGGCATTTCATGGACATCAATTGTGTGTGGTAGCTCTGCTCTGATCTCCCCAGCTACTGAAGGAGAGGGATAACATGAGCTCTGCTTTATTATTACACAGTACAGAGAATGACACACTAACCATATCAGAATGAGCTTTGTAATCATTGGCTCTGGAGTTTTTGTGGTTTTTTTACATTTAACCCACAAACCAATTTGGTGTATACTGGCACATGGTGGCCATATGGAGGGCAGAAGGCACTGCTGCCTACCACAGGAGAATGTAGTCTGGAGAATGAAGTCGTTCTCATGTGTTGAACAAAGTTACACCCACAGCATAAACTGCCCATTCTGCCACATCATAAGCTGCAGAAAAATCACATAAATCTTCACAAGGACTCCACAGGACTTCAATCAGATGCTGTCTTTTGTCCTGTTCCTGAGTGCACTCAGAATGCTTTAGAATACAAAGTTGCAGTTATGTGTGAGATACCAATGCAATCTGGCGCATAACACTACCATATACTGTTAGAGCAGTGTTGAAAGGCACAAAAACTATTTTCCTGCAGTGAAAAATGTTAGAAACAAATAACCGTCTGATGAAGATGGGTGGAGAAAGCATGGACATTTACGGAAGATGAGGATCCTTGCTTTTTTTGGTAAACATACCTTGTCATCCATTGACTCTTGGGGACAAAAGTTTTAGAATGCATCCAAAAGTTACATATATATATTCACCTTTGTGCCGATTCATCAACATCAGCAAACACAAAACATCCTCACCTGCCCACCTATGTAAGTGTTTGTGTTTGTACCTATGTACGTATGTATGCTTGTTGGGAAAGGGTGCTGTAGGACTTGCCTCCAGGTCCCATATGCTTACAAATACTATGGGAAAGTCTTATGACTTTTCTTTTTTTTTCTTTCCCCTCTCTGAATGAGGACTGGAATGAAGACAAAACCAGCAAAATGGTTTGAAACAAAATTAGCTGTCTCGCTGATTGTGCCCTACATTATAACACAAATGTCAAGGGAATTTAAGCACATGGAAGAGTGGGATTTTGTTTGCATTGCCTAAACAAATATTTTTTTTAATGGTATAAAAATAGGTGGAACAGGAAGATAGGCAGGAGCAATGTAGAAGAAAAGCCTGTTTGTGCCCAATTCACTGGAGAGACTGTTAAAGAACATTTTATCATAAAGAAAATATTACCCTTGGAATGACAGCAAGATCAATGTCAATTTAAGTTGCCTGTCCACTTTCTTTCCAGCCACTAAAGTTGGACTTGCCCTACACTCCCTATAACTGGATGATTTTACTTCAGAAAATGCTCTCCTCCATTCAGGAATCCATAGTTATTTCCTAGTCCTGGCCTTACTCCTTGCTTTCCTTTGCTAAGGGCTGCACTAAGGACCAGAGGAAGGGTCCTCTTGCATTCTGCTGAGAAATGTGGGAAGAAAAGCGTGCCTCATTTGTGAGCTGCAAACAAAGTGCTTTTCCCACTGTTGCCCTGCAACATAGGAAATCTGTTTTGAGCAGGAATGAGCTGCTTGTGATTAGGAGCTCTGTGTGCCTCAGAATTTTGACAGGCTATTTTCAAACTCATAAAATCAGCAGAGTGCTATGATGGGACCTAGAGAGCACAGTCCTTACGGTGAAGGACTGCAGGGAATCAGTGCCAGAAGAAAACTTTATACATTTATAAAGTTTTCATCCTCCTCTTAAAGAAGTTAACAGAAATCTTTCTGGGGGATCTTAATGAGAAAAAAAAAAACACAACACCTTTTGTTGGGCAGCTTGTAACTCCTTTATCTGAAAGCAGCTGCAATTTTACTGAATGTTCTATAGACAACAAACTAAAATCCAGTGCAATTCCCCACTTAATGACAGGGAACTTAGCTGGGGATAATGGAAACTTTCAGATTCACGAAATATACCTCATTCACTGTCTGATATATTTCTTTTCAACAACACTGTTCAGTTACTGAGATTGTTTAAATACATTCCATGTTGTGTTGTACTTATGGATTTGACAAAATCATACATTTTCCAAACAAAAAGACACACTGTAATTATGGCTTACAGTGCCTATGAAGAGCTGTGCAGCAATTGAAACTGACTCTATCAATAAGTGATCACTACATCAATTAGCATTCTTAGCAAAGAATTATTTACTCTCCAGCATAGAAGAAATGCAATTCTTTGTGAAGCTGCATGCAGGGGAACATGCATTGTCCAAGCTTCCCATGCATGCGATCTTGGGGTTTTCCAACAGCCTGCAAATTGAGGTCATGGGTGCATTCACAAAGGAACCAAGCCAGAGCTGTATGATCGACAGAAACACAAATATATGAACCAAATAATGTCAGGCAAGCCCATTTTACAGCTTCTGTGCTCTCCCATCCAAAGGCTGAGCGATGTGTGTGTGTGTGTGTGTGTGTGTGTGTGTGTGTGCGCGTGCCTACTCCATGTGTGTACCCATGCTAATGAGCCTGTCTCATCTCCTGCGAACAGTCTGTGCTGGGGTTGGAATAGAGTTCCTGTGGTTCATCAGAAGAACTGGCAAGCAAACAAGGCTAAAATGTGTAGTTCAGATTTGTGAGGATTTCCTGGTAAGATTGTTTTTTCCCTGTTCAACCAACTATCAAAGCCATGGCAGATATGAATACCCACTTTCTTTTGTTTGCAGTTGCAAAAGCTTGGCATTCACTGACATTCCCTGGTGGTGCAGAAAGGCAGGAGCAGTGGGTTGCTGCAACAGTTTGGCCTGAAGATTCTCCCTGAGGACAGAGCAGATGGTGATTTTAATTTGTGCCCTGCAAAAGGTGAGAGCCACAAATCAGTCCTGAGCAGAAGCGAAAGGCTAACCGACCATCAATGCTCCGAACGTAAAGTGCCAAAACTTCATTTCATCTCTTTGAGGTTTGGACAGGACAAAGATCCTTTCCTTTGAATAAGGAAATATTGGAAGTGGAAACTTTTGAACCATATTCTTTAAAAATTCCCAGGAGGTGCAGAGATTGCGCTTCCTCTTCCAAGGCTGTTACAAAAAGCCCCAGTGTTCTGGAGGAGATACAGATGGCTTCTGAAGGCTGGCGGAGAGGTTCTTCTTTCAGGGGGACTCCCCACCAGCCTGGCATGTCTCAGGCAGGAGATGGTGTTTTCAATATGATCATGGAGCAGGGAACCTTCTGGAGAACCCAGGCTCCTTCCTGGGGAAATAGTGATATTGCACAGCCTCTGAGCTAGAACTGGAACAGCTATCTCTTCCCTCAATCCATGCTTTGATGCAGAGACTAGAAATGAAGTAAATGTGGTAGGGAAATTCTGATTTTTATCAGCAGGCGTTCACTGACTATTTCTAAATCAATTACTATTAAAAAAAATGGTACTAAATATAAATTATTACCTATTATTTTATTGCTTTGGCTACTTAGCAAGTAAGTTTCAATTAATACTCATGCTTGTGCATGAGTAGGGGCAAAATGCCTACAAAAACCTAAAAAGCAAGGAAATAAATTAAAAAAGAAGGGACTTTCCAGGGAAATTTATCTTTATTTCCAGATCACGTCCATTGATGCCCACAAATGTACAGTTTGGAGGAGGATGAGAAAAGCTGTCCCCCAAAATCCTACCTGATTTTTCCTCCATCCTCCATCCCCTTTGGCTATTCAGTATGTAAGGAGAGTTCTCCTTCCCCAGTCGCTCACTGCAAGACGCTCACTCAAACTTCCATGGAAGACCAGTGTCAGCCAATGGCAGCATTTCTGACTCTTCATTAAAAAGGTCCAGAGAAAAGTGTGTATGCAGGGAGGAGGCGGTGACTTTCTTTAATATTCTTTGCGCTCTCAGCCAGTCTGCAGTTGCCGGATGCCTTACTGACATTTATTCATTAATTTTTGCCACATGAATTCTTTCACTCATCCTTGAAGGTCATAAACGGAGATTTTTCTAGCCTGAAGAAAAAGCTGCAATCAAATACTGAGGCTACAGGTAGGCATTCACTGCAGAAACAGCAGCAATGGCATAAGACTCAGTGGCTTACACTGCAGGAATGGGCCATGAAAATGCTTCCTTCCTTCACTCTGAAGGCAACTGGTTCAGCCCAAGCTGCTGGTGCAGGGCAGGTGGAAGACGCAGGTGACTGGTGACTGCCCCAGCCCTTGCTGCGAGAAGTATTTTACTACAGCACAAATACATCTTAGCCTGTTTATTTGCCTTCTTTTCACAATGTTGTGGCCAGAAGATTGTTAAGTGGCTTTTTGGGACAGGTTTGAAATAAGTGAGATGACTTACATAAGCAGCCACTCACCAACCTGAGCAGTATGACCCTTGCTTTCCGTTCCTAGGACACATCATTCAACAAAGTTGGGCCTTTTATATCCAGAACCCATTGGCTGCTCCTTCAAGATCTGCCTACACACTTGAGCACAATCCACACTGAAGTTGTTACAAACTGATTAAATCATGTCTTGTGGTAAATTGTACAGAATTTGGTTGTTTGTTTTTCTCTGGCTGCGATTCTTATATCCGGGACTTTTACTGCCCTAACAAGGAGAGGTTAAATTCCTTCAAGTCTTTGTCCTTGATACTGCTATGTCACTTTATTTGCAATCTCTACAGATCATATGTATCCCTTTGTAAATGTCATTACAATAGTTCTCCTTTGCATAACTTTATTCTGCAAGACTCCAAAGTAAAACTTGTTGGGAATTTTCCCACAATGTATTTGTTTGTATCAGAAAATGCTGACTTGCTGAACTGCAACTGTTTTGTGGGAAAGTATTTGTTCCAGTAAGGCTTCTCAGATTCAGTATTGAACTTCTGGAAAAAAACAGTGAAAAACAAACTTTCCCATCTTTTTCTTCAAACTAGACGGCTGCTCAGCGCCGGGGCACTCCCGAGGGGCTTGAGTCCCTCCAAGGCAGCGTGGCAGCCTCTTTCTGGGCCAGTATGCGACGGCACGTGAGCTTCAGATGGGGTAAGAGGGACTGCTCCGGCTGGATTTTGTTTTTTAAGCCTGCTTCCATCAGCAAGGTCCAAATTTTATTTCAATTAGAACAAAACCAAATTTTGAAACATATATTGTTTTCCAAAACGTTAATGTTTCGTAGACACTCTTACACTAAGCCTGCACTAATAGCCTCAGAGATCCATTAGTATCTTCCTAAAATGCAGAGGACAGGGTTGCTCTAGTTGGGATCTGTAACTCATCTGCAGTCCTCCTTAATCTCTGTGTTTTGTAGAAGACATTTGGGTTTGCTGCTGCAAATCTCTACATCTGTGAGATGCTATGAACAAACTTACAGCAGCTAGTTAATGTAATGACTCACGCACTCGATGCCATCACATTATGCACTGATAAAGCTTTTACTAAAGTCAAGAGAAAATTTTCCGCCGGACTTCACTGCAAATATGCTATGTTATGCTGTGCCCTTCTATCTTGACTGTGATACTGGATCTTGCTTTATTTCATGACGTTCAGATGCTACCAAAATTGCATTTAGATCAATCACTCATCTCTATGATGACAGGCAGAGATATCAACTCTATTTTTAGAGAGTGAGAACTCAGCAAACCTGGCTTCTTTTCTCTGACTTTGTCACTGACTTGCTTTCACTATAATTATTTGCTCACTTTAGCAAATAATTGTATGATTCTACGATGCAATGAAATGTAAGCACTAGGAAATAACATTTTGGCTAAATACTACATAACATTGCTCTTAACCCCCATTTACTTAATAGTGATTTCACAATCAGGATATTATTATGCTGTTTCAATGCACATTTGTTACAATAATGAAGTACACTTACCTAGATGCAACACAAATCATGTTTAATCAAGAGCAAACAATCTCAGATAATAACCAACTAAGAATTGCAACGATATGCCACCAATTTCATTTGTATCACTTTCCTTTTATCAATAAATAGTGTTACTAACTATTTCGATATCAATTGTTTGCTTTCGTTCTGAAATGCTCTGTAATACTGATTGATGTTTATGACTAGGTCTTTACTTATTGGCATGAATCCCATAAAAGTTCTCTGGCTAATGAGATAATTAATTTTCCATCCCGCATAACTCTGGTTTCAAACTACGTTTAGATAGTAATTCTTACAATACGCAAATTGTTTTAAAATGAAAAGCAAACAAACAAACTGCCCTTTCATAAAACTGGCAGAGAATCCTGGGAAAACAGAGTCTTTTCTTCATCAAAGTAAATGGTATCATAGACTTCTACCACCTTTTAAGTTTAAGCTAACATTCTGAGAAAAAATTGCTCCTCCTTACTTCACAAAAGCTCACAGCTGGATTCTTTGTCTCACATGCTCCCGCCTGACTTGTGCAGTACCCACCTTCCTGAGTCTTCTTTATCAGAAGGATGCTGCTTAAGCAGATGGATTCTTAAAGTAAAATTCAGCCCTAAGTTTTATTTCTTAATCTTCAGACGTAAGTTTTGCTTTGGAACAATATGTTTATCATACTTACATGTGGAAATATTGTAAAAATAAGTCGAAGTATAGTATTTCAATATATTGTACATCCTATGTTTTTACACCGCTGTTTTTAATGTATTCCTCAAGTACATTAGGATTTACTACTTCTCCTGAGAGTGGTAAGTGCACAGGTTTCCAACAAGTGGTAATAGTATAGTATTACTACCATTCCTATTGCATTTGATTCCTTAAGGATGACTGAAAATAAAATGGTGAAATTAGTGGTTTTCTGTAAGGAAAAAAAAATTTCCACGCTTGAAAACAATGAATACTTGTTCATAACAGTGAGATATATAAACATATTAGAAATATGGGCCAGTGACTGAAGAAAATCAACGGACACTTAAGAAATTCCCATGCAGTAAGCATCTGTGGGTAACAGCATTTTACATTTGGAAACCATTTACATCAGCCACGTCTTAAACCAGAGTTGTAACTGGAAGCTGATGCTACAGCTCCAGTCCTGCAAACCTCCCCAGCCAGGGCTGCCTGTCAGCCTCCAAACATTGATGGACAATAAACACCTTTGCCTTTTTACCTGTGGGCCCCACCGCATCTCTGAGTGTGAACCATTCAGCACAAAGCATCGTAACACAAACAACACTCACGCCTGTGCATATTGTGCAGGTCTGTATTCACTGCTGCAGAGGGAGGATGTGGTAGGTGAGAAATAGCCACTGACAAAGGCAGAAGATAAAATGATTAAGGAATGATAGAGCTGTACCAAGCCTCCGTGACGATGTGAAACCACAGCCAGCTCACACTCATCTTGACTCCGCACCAGGGAATGCAGTGGTTTCATGTGGCATTTCAAGAAATGCTTTTGCTACATTTTAAGGAATGATGCAATGATTTAATAAGCAGATAATGTATCATAGATGTATCATAGAGAACACTCTGCCTGAAATCCCAGCTCCATGAAAATCAGTGTGGTTGCTACTATGATTTTGTGTTGTACGTTTGCTATTTCTCCTCCCTCTTTCGTTGTTTTCACTTGTCCCCAGTTACAAAGCTGTTTGATACATGCCGTTATACCAGGACTCATTAAAAGCACTGCAAACGGTTGATTATGTTCTCAGAACACAAGTTTGCACCAAATGACAGAAAACTATTTTTTATTTGAAGAAACAAAAATGACTAATTTCTCCTCTCAACTGTTGTTTAACGGACACGCTGTAGGAAAGGGGGAGAGGGGGATTACTAAGCTCTAAAAATGGGCTGTCCATCTGAGGCATGTCTTTATGCATGTCGCATGAAATGCACGACATTCTGTTGGATGTGACTTTAAAGCAACTCAAGCCCGCTATAGGTTAAACACGAGAACATAAACACCTACATTAAATCTGAAACAGACAATAAAACAAGAAAACACATTTCCATTTTCTGACTGACCTCAATCTCTGAATGAGGACCCCTGCATGTTACATTAGCAGGCTGGGCTCCATTACACCGCCGCATGCTCTGCTCAATCTACTGAAATATTGATTTTTTACAGAGCACACACACTGTAAAATCAATATTCCCATACACGCGGCGGTGGCAACAGCGTAGCCAAGGCCAACTCTGCGGCCTAGCACAGGAGAGAATGCTGAGGGGCCAGGGATAGAGCAGGAATGGGAAGACAGGAAACAATCCATCCATGGTAAAATGGAGTGGGATGGGACGGGGCTGAGGCACGAGCAGCGCAGAGAAGGCGCAGGCAGGAAGGCAGGAACATGCTTCATAGACACAGCAGAAAGGCTCGCCCAAGACTTGCAATTTCTGGTTCTGCAGACAAAGGAGCTAAAAAGGAGACAAAATTAAAGTATGTAAAGGTAAGAGATTCATCTGAGATTATTCGTCCCCTCACACTACGCTTTAATTTTTTCTGGATATAAACTAAAAAGAACACATTTTAAAATGTTTTTTCAGATTATTTCCTTTCTGGGTTCTGAGACGCCAGCACTAATCTTGGCTTAGAAGGGATCCCACAGCACGGAGGGTGGGCTTCTCCTGCTTGGGCATCCCGCTCTGGGCCAGGCTGCCACTCCTTGCCCAGATTTCATTCAGGCCATGCCTGGGCGTGACCAGCTGCCATCCCAGCACGGTGGGTCGCTGGGCTGCTGGCTGAGGAGCAGCCACGGACAGCAGCATGGCTTTGGTCTGGTCACCTGAATTCCATGTACGAGAGAAAACGATGGCAGGAATTGTCACTTTTAAATGCATACATACTCTATAATAATTCAGGCAGCTTTGTGCTGAAGCGCACTTCGGGATCTGTGCTTTTAATGGCCACGGAAGGCTGGAGAGCCAGGCATGCAGAAGCAGCCAAATCTCCAAAAAACAAGAACCAACTCAGGAGCATGAAACTCACTTCAGGAAATTGATCCACCTGAGTTTGCGTGTCAGGCACGCCGGGGTGAGGGAACATGCCTGCAAGTGAAGCGTTACACTCTTTCTCGGAATCCTCCTAGTTCGGGGCAGGCACTAGAAACACCCGGGGCTCTCTCGCACACGCGCTCCTCAGCTCACACGGCCGCAGCGCCGCGCAGCAGGACAGCGCTCGGCACGGAGCCGGGCGGGATGCGCCAAGTTTCCCCGAGTTACGGCACGGGGCCGCGAGCGCACCGCTCAGAAGCCACCGGCACGCAGCCCCCGGCTCCCCGCCGCCCCGAACCGAGCTGGGACCGGCGGCTACCCCCCCACACAGCCCCTCCCTCGGCACCGCCCGCCCTCCTCTGCCGTCGGCGCTCCCTCCCCCCGCCGCTCAACGGCCGCAACTGCCGGCGGCGCGGCCCCGCCCGCGGGGGGGCGGGGGGCGTGGCCAGCGAGGGGGGCGTGGCCTCCGAGCGAGGCGCCTTGGCGCGGAGCGGCGACAGCAGCCGTGACCTCCGACCCCGCCCGCCGCTGGCCAATAAGAGCGCGGCTCGTCCCCGAACCCAAAATTTCCACGTCGGCAAAAGTCAAGATGGAGCGGGGCGGCGCGGGGCGCGCGGACGGAGCCGTCGTGGCCGGACGGGACGCGAGGCCGCACCGAGGCGGGCGGCGGGGGGCGCCGGAGGAGCGGGGCGGACCTGTTGCGCTCGGCGGTGCGGCGGATCGCTGCGCTGCGGCGGAGGGGGGCGTCGCTCCCGCGCGGCGCGAGGGGCCAGG
>NW_024884711.1:16518859-16628859 GCF_019232065.1 Centrocercus urophasianus
GTTCTCTTCCTTTGTCCTTCCCTTCCCTTCCCTTCCCTTCCCTTCCCTTCCCTTCCCTTCCCTTCCCTCCTTTTTTGTCCTTCTGAGGGCCTGTGCTTATTAGTTCCATGCAAATTACCTATTTTTTTTCTTCCTCTTTCCTACTTCAAGAGCTGGTTCTTCTTGAAATTGAGGTAGAAGAGCTAGACAGAAAGGGCAAACTGCACCATCATCCCAGGGTCAGTGTCTTATTCTGCCCCATGACAGAAGTTTCTGTCTCCCTTCTCACACTGTGGCAGTTTGGGAGCTGAAGATGTATCCTGAAAACACTAGCAAAAAGTCTGTTTAACTTGTGACTCACTCTTCCCCCCTGCCTCCTTCTGTCAAGTCTCTGCTTGAAGTGTTTATCCTATATTTTTTTATTCGGGCTGATTATGAAATGCAGTGATCCTCTGAAGTGAGCAATCTTCAGCACGGTAGGACTGCAGCATATCTCTGACATGAGCTTTCAGGTCTAATATAGTGATATACTCATGGGCTTCTGGGCAGAGCAGTTTTCCAAACAGACAGAGTGGGGAGAAACTTTAAAAAATTTTAAAAAAAGGAAAAAAAGTCCTCTTTTGCATAAAAACTGGCCAATTAGTGGTTTGGACACCCCTACCAATACTGAACAGAGTGGATGGAAAAGGTATGTTCAGCTTGAGTTTGATTTTCCCACATCTTGTAGCTTTTGGCAGAGCCTTGCCGGCTCCCCATCGGCTCCACTGGCTTGCTCCCTCCAAGGTGGTGACAGCATGTTTTTCAGCTGCACCAGAGGCTGCAGATTTCATGTCAGACTTCAAGATACACAGATTGATAAACACGTCTGCCTCCAGCAATTGGCAGCATTCTTTCTGGAAAGGAAAACAAAGAAAAGGCTTTATATAAACATGCAGAGTGGTATGGGGGTATGTGGGGCACAGCACAACGCAGTGTTCAGTCCTGTCTGAGCCCTGCTGTTGGGCTCTTGCTGACAGGGCCTCAGCAGGGGAGCCTGCTCATTGCCATGGCTGTCCCTACAGTCAGTGTGGCCACCCTGCCCTCAACGTGACTGTTCTGCCCTCAGCACAGCCACCCCGCTGCCCTGCCTTCAACGTGGCTGCCTGGCTGGTCACTGTGGATGCATTGCTGGCTGCCCCATGTGCAAAATGGCTACTTCTGGCAGCCCACTTAGACATGGTGCTTTCCCATGGGGAGTGACAGCTGTCCCTGAAATGGTTAGTGGAAAGAAAGGAAGTATTTCACTGTAGGGGACACACAGCAAGGGCTGTATGTGAACTTCTCTGGGTGCCTGTGCCCATAGCCAAGCCATGGTCACAACCAGAGGAGCCTGCCTGGCTTTGGGTCAGTGCCTCAGCATATGAGGATCCTACAGTGAAGTATTTTTGATCCACTGACTACTCTAGCACTGATTAAAATCTGATTAAGAGTGAATAGAGATGTCTGTCAAGCCCCCTGCAGATGGTCTCACTGCTTGTGGGCAGTAGTTTAGCACGGAACTTGACAGTGAAATCTGTGGGGTGGTGAATTTTATGCTGAATGCTATAAAGACTGCTTCTTTTGGAGATGGGCTTACCAGCTCTTCCCAATACAATCCATTTTTTTTCCCCAGTGTAATTAGGGTGATATAGGAGAGGACAGCACTTATGGTTATTGGTGCTTAATTGTCCTAGAGTGAACCTTGTTGTGCCTGCCAGAACTGCAGGCTCTGGCAACACAAGGGAGATTATGATGACAGTAACTAAATATGATTCCTATGAATCTGATTTCATATAACTTGACACTGTAGCTCCCAACATTTTGAAATGCTCTCTAGAAGTGTCCATTTACCCTCCTTGTCAAGATCACTGATGTCATACACAGCCTATGGAAGTGAAGTAATAAAGGTCTTGATGTGACAGCATGGCAGCTGGGATGGCAGAAGCCATCCTTGGTCCCAGAAAAATGCCCTCCCTGCCTTCCCGCTTCCCTTCTGCTGTATCTTACAGAGTACTTAGTGGCTGGAAGCTGGCTGGGACAGGGATCATCTCTTGGTAAACACAAATGCTTTTCAGTATGTTAATAACGATGTGAATCCCTTTGTGCTCTGAGCACTGGCTACTAGTCTTGTGGTTTTCCTGCAGCTCTCAGTCAGCTCCCCTGGGAGTGATGGAAGGAGGGTGGATTTCTCTTAAAAAGAAATTACAGAGTTTGGCCAGTACAAACCCTGTGCCAGAAGAACAGTAAGTTTCCATGTGTGCTTTTTAAAAATGACATCAGTTTTAGCTAATACAGTCTCCAAATTATTATTATCTTTATTAATTAATTAATTTATTTATTTATTGACATGGTAACAATACCATGACAGACTCAAAGTTTCTTGTCTGTTTGCTAAGAAAACACAGAGTGGGTAATATATGAAAACCAACCCAGCTCCTCAGAGCACATACTCTTCACCGTTTTTTTTCTGCACTGCTTCACCTGTTCACTGTTGTTGACTTCTGTCAACAAGCAAAGAACCACTTAAATCTGTGTTCAACTACCTCTCAGGACTATTAAAGAAAACTTTGGCACAGTGGAATTTGGCATAAATCCACTCTGCAAATACTGTGTCTTCTTCACTGTAAATGCTTCTGTTAAAAGTGGGTGGCATTCTCATTTTACAGACCAGACCAGATCTGACAATTTATTCTCAGGAAAATAGGGAGTGCTTAAGCTCTAGGCACTGGTAAGAATCTTGAAAAAAGCCCAACCAGCAGAGTTAAGAAAATAAAAACCTGGAGCAGATGTCAGAAGTCCCTTCTTTTCATGCTCTATCTCCCTGAGGGGGGAAGAAGAGAAAAAAATCCTGCACAATTGCAGCTTAGAGAAACGACTTCCTGTTGGGGGGTCTTTCTTTACATTTTGGAATGCTGTCTGCCATACCCCAGTTAGTTAGCAGGGTGGACTTGGGCACAACAGTCATTTTGCAAATGCATTCTCCCTCAGGTTTTGGTGTTGAGAAGAGAGATGCAGGGGAGTTTTTGCTTCCCAGCTGGGTGCATGTGGCACACTTCGCTTTGCAAATGCACATTTGCAAGGTTTCCTCTGGGACTCATGATTTTCCTCTTTAGAAGTGGAGGGGGAACACTGAGTTTGAAGGGCAGGATATGTTTGGAATATACTGCTCCTTTTGTATATTCTTCCCTTTCTTAAGTCAGTGCTCAATTTAAAATGCTCCAGCTTGAACAATTCAGTGCAAGGGAGGAAAATAACACAGTGGGGGGTAAGAACAGAGTGTAGTTTGATTCTCAGTCATACTAATCAGCTGCTCTTACAGCAGATTGCAGTATGTTCGAGGGACTGATTTATCCCTCAGCAGTGTAAGGTGACTTTAATAGGAGACTCCTTCCTTCCATCCAGAAGCCCTCATCTCTCAAATGAATTTTATTCCTATCAAATGTCTTTTCTTCCTATAAATTCCCCTGCACAAACAACACTTTTGAAGCAATGGGGTTGTGAATCAAGCTTGTAAACCACTGAAAGCTCTGACCACAGTTTGGAATAGGAGCATGTGAGGATCCAGGCAGTCTGCAGGCACTGGAATGTTGAAGTCTATTCCCCTCTCACATCTACACAATTAGCAAGGTCACTGTGCCTTGCAGGTTTACTTCTTAAAAAAAAAAAAAAAGAGGAAAAGCATGTCAGCTGTATCCTTTTTTTTTTTTTTCTTTCTTTCAGATTGCTGGTGTGGCTGTCAGTTGGTGTTACCTGTTTGTCAAAGGAACCACATTGGAATCAAACAATAGTCTGGATGCAAATAAGAGAAAGGATACGTGTCCTGGATTGGTAAACAGAGCCTCTGTGTTTGCTGTGACCTCTTCTTCCTCAGCTGATTGTGGATCATAACGATTGCTGCCATTTGGATGGGAATAATTAATGAGATAAATGTAGGTTAGTGGCTTGTGAGCAGCCAAGGGCAAGGCTGCCTGTATGTTTCAGCTCAGCCTAAACCATGGGGGCACTTCCTTCCTGAGTCAATAGCGATCCTGTAATGCTAACAAAGGACCCCCATTGATCATTGCCCTGCGATAATTGCTGCCAGTGTGAGCCTGCCTCTCACAGCTTGTTGACATCTCTGGACAATTTAACTAAGCCCCTTTAAAAGGTCTCTGCAAAAGAAGCAGGGTGAGGTCTGTAATAGTGCAGGTCAGGAATGTAAGGACAAATAAGAGTCTTCCCTGGAAATACCAGGGTAGGGTAAGCGTGGTGTTCCAAGCTAAGCCACTTCTGTGGTGTCATATGAGGTCTCAACATCTGTCTTTGGCACTGTTTTACTTCTGATTTATCTGACTGGGAGACTCGTCCAGAAAGTGGCATTTCTGTCTCATGGGAATTTGCATGTGTATGTGCAGAATATCAAGCACTGGTCTGAATTAGACCCAAACCAACATTTTTTAGGAGAAATTACACCCTTCCTCAGTCTGGGAGTTGCCCACATTCAGAGTGTCTTTGTCCAGAGGTGTTCTCAGGAGTTTCACTGTGATATTTCTGCCAGGTTACTGAGAACTGGTTGACCACAGGGTACATATTTTTGCACTGGCATGCTTTTCCATGGATTATCCTCATATTTTCCATGGATTATACCTTGTAGGAAGTCCTTTAGGGCATATCTAGAGATAAAGGCTTTATGCTCCAGTAATATCTTGGGGAATCAAGGCAGAAACCACCAGAACCTTGGCTTAGACAAGAAGTATTGCAAACTAAGATACTTCGGATGAAACAAGTGAGTACCAAGAAATTTCCCACTAGCTGTATTGCAAAGCTTCCTTGATGTGATAGAAGCTTCCACCCAAAATACAGTATCCTTAACCAGAAGAGAAAGTCTCATGGTGGTAGGTCATATAACAGTATTGAAAAGCCTTTACATCTGTCAAGAAAGGTGTCCAATTAGCAAATATCAGCACTGGAGCTCTTTGGTGCTAATCACTGTCAATACATCAGAGGCTCTTAGCTATCTTTTGCTGTCATTTCCACGTGATCTTGCTCTTTGTTCCATTCAGGGTCCAAACCTGAAGCTATTCAGCCACTGATACAAATGCTGTTGTAGACACCTACAGCTGCAGCATTTGTCGTATTTCCAAGACAGAGACCTCTCACAACTAATACAATTTTCATCTTCCACTATTATTGTTTAGCTAATTGAGGCAAAAAAAAAAAACCCTGCAATTTGCCCTTCTGACACATTCTTCAGGAAAATTGAAGAACAGAGTTTTATTTCAAATTAAATTCACAATGAATTGGTTGGGGAAAAAAAGAAAGAAGAAAAAAGAAAGGTAGACAAGAAATCCAACCAGAAGCACCACGGTGACTTCTGCACAGAAGCAGAGTGGGGAAAACAAAATTACTGCAATGGCAGATTCATTCAGTGGCTCTGTGAAGGAGAAGTGTGCTCCAGGGAAGTGTGGCCAAGGGAGAATTGGACATCTGGTCTGCACTAGATGCTGTCATGAAGTAAGCATATGGCCATGACATCATTCCAGCTTGGGGGGTGGAACATTGGTCAGGGAGGAAATCTTGCTCAAAGGTTGGGAATTTTTCTGTGTGTGTGTGGAAATTTCATTGACCACATTTTCATTTGGGTTAACATGTAATGCAATCCTTTTGCTATCGATGGTTGTCTTGCATCTTATGTATGCGCAGGTTTGATGTTCTAGTAACACCAGATGACACTTTACCCTTTACAATATTGTTGAATCGATAAATGTAGACCTTGTTTATTAACTACAGCTGACATTGCCTTGCCAAGGACTCATGTAAAACAGATCTGGGTAATACTGGGATTTAGTACTGACAGCTTATATTAAAAGAGAAGCATGAGGCTGAAGCTTTACCACAGGATATTGGTTTTCTACAGGTTCTAGTAGGGTAAGATCAGTGTTTCATCTTGCCAGAGTGGATAAACAGAATAAAACAGCTATGTGCTGCATGGAGATCTTTTGAAGAATACTGAAAATTGAAGGATTTTTCTCAGCTGTTAGAAATCCTCCAGTGATTTTGAGAAGAAATGCCCCAGCACATGTGGCCAGTAGCTGCAATTCCCTTCCTCTCACACTGTTGCACAGTGAACCAGTCCCATCTATCTGCCACAAGAAGCCCTTTGGATTTATGTTTAGAAGAGGGCTTGTTGAGTTTTGTTAGGTGTCCTGGCCTCTACTATCTTAGGTAGGGTATTTCTCATCCCCAAAACAGTGTCAGTAAGTTGGCCATTCTCCATCTTGACTATTCCTGTCTTACCTATCCAGGATTAGCCTCACTGTTAAGCTCTGCTGTTTGGCTGCCTGATCTACAGTCAAGGCTTCTACTTCACTGAGATCCCAGATTCTTCATTAGTGAAGATCCAGAGTCAAACAAAGTCATGTACAGAACATTTTGGTCAAGCTTTCAAATAGTTGAATCCCAGTTCCCCAAATGACGCCACCATGTCAGTCTATCTCATCATGCTTCTCTGTCATCTTCCACTGCTCCAAATGCTTATTGGAGTTTATCATAGAATCACAGAATTGTAGGCGTTGGAAGGAACCTATAGAGATCATAGAGTCTACTCCCTCTGCTAAAGCAAGGAAGCTGCTTTATAGAAGGTCACGCAGGTAGGCATCCAGGCAGATCTTGAATATCTCAGGAGAAGGAGACTCCACAACCTCTCTGGGCAGCTTGTTCCAGTGCTCCATCACTCTGACAATGAAGAAATTCTTTTTTGTATTAGTATGGAACTTCCTGTGTTTTATTTTGTGCCCATTGCCCCTTGTTCTACTGTTGCTCACCACTGAAAAGAGTCTCCCCCCATCAGTTTGACTCCCACACTTTAAGTGTTTATAAACAATGATGAGATCCCCTTTCAGCCTGCTCTTCTCCATGCTGAAGAGTCACAGATTACTCAGCCTTTCCTCATATGGGAGATGCTTCAGGCCCTTGATTATCTTTGTTGCCCTCTGCTGAATTCCTTCTAGGAGATCCCTGTCTTTTTTCAACTGTGGAGTCCAGAATTGGACACATTCTAAATGAGGCCTCATCAGGGTAAATAGAGGGAGAGTATCACTTGATAACCTCTACGGTTTATAGACCATAAGATTTTTTTTTTAATTCCTGCAATTTTTTCATTATTTTTCATTTTTTTTCCCATCTTATCTAGCTCACTCCTTGTTTTCTCCCCACCTCGCTGCCTGCCTCAGTTGTGGCATCACAAGGGTTACTAAGAAGACAGCTTGCTGGAAAGGCATTTTAATTGGAGGAGCAGATACAGAAACAAACAAGAGCTAGCGTAATTCTCCTGGCTCCTACTTTCCTTAATGCCTCCAACTTTGAGCCAGTGCAAGGTATCATCACCCACCTCGTGCAAGGCGGATCTTTCCAAAAAAGAAATCCCTACACAAATTTGTTCAGGAATTCTCACCTCCTCCCCAGCCCTGTGGGTTATTGCAAGAGTTGATTTACTTTGCAGTGGAAATTTTTGCAGATGTCCGGGTGTTTCAAAGGGAGCTGAAGCCAAAGACAGAGCTCTGATGTTGCCTGGAGGCTGCCAACTATTTTTTCACAGTCTGTCTACATACCCTGTATTTCTCTTCCAGTCCTGCCTCACCTCTGGGGCCTGGTCCTGACAGGAACAGAGGAACAGAAAATTTGCAATACATGAGGCTCTTGATCAGCAATGGATGGAGAGTGGAAAGAGAAAGGAGGGGTATCACCTGGCTAATTTAAGTGGCAGTGCAAATCTATCAGTCACTGCCCAGGCCTTCATCAGCTTAATACAGGCCTCAGTGTAGGCAAGTCTTCAAAGAGGTACAAATAGTTACTGTCCTTTCTCTTAACTGCTTCCTTTTTCCTTGCTTAGCAGCTTGGTAAAGGTCTGCATTTGGAGTTTTCCCCTAACAGCCTCTCAAATGGGACTCAGCCCCCTCATTACTTGCAGGAAGTCTCCTACCAAGAGACCTGAAAAGCAAAATCTCATTTGATTGATCACTTTCAGGTTTTGACAGCTTTTAATTTTTGCCATTGTTTTTGGTCTCTGACTGAAACAAGTTTGCTAGCTAGCTTCACCTGTTGAATTTTGTTTATTTTCAGTTCTTCTGTGTGGACTGATGTGCTGCTACCAAGTCCATGAGGGTATTATAGGAGCCTGCAGTGAAGACCAAGAATCCCTTGACACTTGCTGACCCAGGACAGGATGGAGCCGAGACAATATGATGCAGAGATAACCAAATAAGTCAAGCTACTTGAAAGAAGATTTGATTCTCTTTAATGAAATCACAGACTGTGCTCAAATCCAGAGTTGTCTTACCTTAATGAGATCTATAACTATATGGAAAACAATAATCTTTTCCCAATTTTCTGCAGTACTTCATTCGTGGAAATTTTATTCTAAATATTAAAAGAATATCATTTCTGAAATGGCACACAGCATGATGACTGTTTTAAAAGTAAGCTACCTGGTCCTTCTGGAGGACTGTATTTGTTGCCTTAGTGTGAACCTCATTGACTGCTTGGATGCTGCAAGCAGATCGTGGATACTACAAGCAGACCTTAGCAAGCATACAGAACACAGCCTGGAAATCAAGAAATGATCCAACATAAGGCCTTTTCATCACCAGAACTGTGCAAGAAGCACGCAACTCTTAGTAAAGAAAGAAAAAAAAAAGAAGCAGTCTACTCACAAAATAAACATTTGCCATCTTTGCAGGCAAGCAAGGCCTTAAAAATAAATAAAAATAAAAATAATAATAATAAAAAAATATATATATACATATACAGGTGTTGAGCAGGTCCATGGTGATATTTGAAGCTTTCCATAGAAATACAAACTTTTGGCCTTTGAGTCCTTCAACCCATCTTGATATGATCAGTCAGGAATACCAAACCTATGGGGAGAAAAGGATGGAAAGCAGAAGAGAGAAAATGGGGAGAGGAGAGGGTCATGATGAGGATGGGTTTCTACATGCATTTGTGTTTTGGTCAAAGGAAAGCACTCAGAAAAGATGCAGATATACTTACTTGTTTAGTCTCTGTCACAGAAAATTAAAAAAATCAGATGGCCCATGGACTGATCGGGAATTACTTTATCCCTCATCTAGTCATCCAGTTCCTTTAGATTACTTCAGGTAGACAGCCTGTAATATTTTTGGCTATCACACATGGGATAGAAATGAAGGTTTGTGGATATCAGTTTCAGTGCAGCTGGCCCACAGCCTCTGTTCCACCAATCTCTGTATTTCTGCACCATCAGTAATCCAAAACTCTACTGAAGGTTATGATAGGCCCCAAAATCTGGCTAGTCTGCAGGGCATTGCACCAACCAAAGTACAGGGGAAAGGTAGTAGAATAAATGTTGCATTAATAAGTGCGTTTGTATACACTTGTCTTCAGGCCACTGAAACCTAAACCTCCAGAAATAACTGGCTTAAGGAGGCTTGCAACATGGACATCATGCAATTGTTTTTCATCGAAGTTATTTGGGTAACATTCTTTGGAGCATATGTTTGTTCATGGTGCTTGGTATCCAGATGGGACTGAGAGTCATTAACCACCAGGGAGCATGAAAAGGAAAGAGCAGAATATGTATTATTCCCAGCATGGTGGCTTTTAACCCCTTGATGAAGGGAGCCAGAATTTCCTGAGGCTTAGGAAGCAATTTTTGTGCCAGAGCTGAAAGAGGCATGGAGTTCATTTTATTTTCAGTAGATTTTATGAGTTGATTACAAATGAATTCCATTGCATTCTCACTTGTATAATGGCAATTTTTTTAAATCCCGGTAACATATAGCAGATATATCCAAAGTGCACAAAGGCTACATGCATATCCATCCAGGACAGAGCACCACTTCCGGCTTCCTTGAAAATATTTAATATATTTCAGATATGGTCTACATTTTGGTTTTGCTCCCATTTCTCTTCTAAGTGCAGTTCAAAACACTGATGCACATATATACATGTATATATGTTTTCCAGTTTAGAGTTCAGCTGTATTAGAGTTTTCTGCAGTTTTGTGCTAATGTTTAAGACTACCCAGGAAGCTAAAATTACCTATGCCTATCCCTGTTACTGCTTCCATCCAGGATCACTTTAAAAGTAGCATAGTTTCACAGAAGCTTTACCAAATCTCATCAAAATGAGCTTGAGTTTTTGGCTCTGCAATGAAACTGCAAGTCCAGGCATTTTCTCCTGGTTTCATCTTTCATAGGGACAATTCCATGCAGCCTGAGTCCTTTGAGAAGTGCCAGATTCCTAATGAAAATGAACTGGAATTGCTGGTTGAGGTATCATGAGCAGGCGGGAGGGGAAAGAGTGAAATTCTGCATTACCCAGAGCTTGTGCTGACAGATGAATTAAAATGTAAATCTGAGCTAAGATTTCCAACACTGGAGCATAAAGTTAAGCTTCTGGGTTTCTCCTCAGCCTCTTAAATAAATCCCAATTTTAAGAAGTCCTCACTGCCCCAGCTTTCCCCTGTAGAAATTTAAGGTTTTAGGAGCATCCCGTTAGAAAAGCCTTGTCCCAGTTTTCCAGATATATGCCACAATAAATCATAGCACGTTTCACAGTTTAGAAGAGGAAGGAAACCAAAGCTTTCAAAGTGTATGAGATGCTGTTCTTGTGCTCAATGTCTTTGCAATGCATGAAGAAAATGTTCAAATCTACACCCAACTGAAAGCAAGAAAACCTGAAAACAGAACCTCAGCCAAAACTGGAGAGTGCTAACCAAACTGTTTTCAGTAGAAAAAAAAAAAGAGAAAAAAGAAAAAAAGAAAATAGTCACATTTCCTGGAGTAAGTCCCCAAGTTGATAATTTTAGGAAGATACTTTCCTTTGAAGACTTGGAAACAAAAGGCAGAAATAAGAGCTCAGCTTGGAATCCAGTGATTCTGTGAGGGAGCGTACTACTTCTGGACTTCACATTTTGGACTGAAATATATGTAAGTTTCTGAGGTTCATCTGGTGAACCAGTGAAACTAATTTGAGTAGTCCTGCTAAAAATTGTTGCCGCTCATTTGATCTCTCTGCCTGGTTAAGAATTCCCTAAGGAAAATATCTTCCCTTCATCCTGGCTGATTATTCTGTAGTCAGTTGCCTCTGGAAATTTCTGCCTTGCTACCTTTCAAGCCAATGTAAGGCGCACAACAAATGATGTGAGTGAGCATTTTGAATGAAGCCAAAATATCTTGTGGTCACATTTTTTGAAATGGGCTGAGACGATTTGCTGAATCAAGACTCAGAAGCAGTTAGTTCTGCCTGTTAGGGGGCTAGTGAGAAACTGAAGTAACTGAAGGACTTCTTTTCACATGTTGCATGGATGGCAATGAGATCTGCCAAAGTGGCTGCTCTGCAGCATGGCTTGAATAACATTTTCTCATCTTTCATTCCGCTGGGATGATTGATCCACCAGGGTTTGTTTTGGCGAGAATTTGCCTATTGTAGGAGAGCATGGGAGAGCATCCAGCAGCAAGGGGTGGGGATGATGCCAATTATGATATATTTAGCAAAATATCTGCAGCATTATAAGCATCAGAAACTAAGATTCCTTAAAAAAAAAAACAAGGAAGGAAATGTCATAAAAATGTGTAAAGAATCATTTAGATGCCATCTGGTATGAGGTCTTGTGGTGGTGGAAAACAGACTTTACACTTTGCAAGGGGAGAATCCATTGTTCTAAGACAATTAGGCCCATCCCAGCCTTCTCAAAAGTTTCTCATGGATAATCACAAGAGGAGTAACAGTGAACTCAACAATGTAAGGAAGATAATTGTAAGGAAGATTTGAGAACAAGGCAGAAAAAAATTGCATATAGGTATGTATTTATGTCAAGAGCATTTTTAAAGCAGGCTGTAATCACCCATCTCAGCAACAGGTTCCGAGGAAAAAAATGTTTATGTTGAGTTCTGAAAAGTCATCAAATGTTTCTTCTTGTGAGGCTGGAAAGAGCCGAGCATATCTGTGCCATGTAATACCCTGAGCTGGGAGCTCAGCTCTTCAGTTTAATCTGAAACAGCCTTGTGTTCACTTGAGCATGCCAACTGCTGCTAAACTACATTGGGCAGTGATGCAAGTCCTCCTGTGCAGGGATGGAAGAGCCTGGCTCTGCCTAGGGCTAACTGGAGCCAGAGGCTGACTTGGCTGCGCAGGTGCTGGGGAAGCTGGCGATGGTGAGTAGAGTCTTTGACACAAGCCCTTGGATTGTGTCTGCAAAGCCACAGCTGGAACACAGAGGCTGTGCCAAACCTTTTTTGAGATGAAGAGGGGCTGTTGCTGCCTGAGCCAGGAGGCTTGTGCTCAGCTTCTCTGAGCTGGAAGCTGCTTACTATCCACATTCAGTGTTGCATTCCCAATGCTTGACTTTACAAGAAGCAAAAGCTGACTCTGCTCATGGGTCATCAGTTCATACGGGCTAATAAAATCCACACTCTACCCACAGGCATTGTTGGTCAATGTGCCTCTGCTTATGGCTGCATAAAATGATACCATACTGTTTGGCACAGCTGTACACAGGGGAATTACATTTAAATTTGCCCATAAAAGAACTATTACTTTATAGCAATATTAAAGGAGACCATTTATGAGTGTCAAATATTTATTTAAATATAATCCCTACCATGTGTTGAGTGGAAAAAAGCAGCAGCCTGGGGAATAAAAAGGGTGCACTCAATATGAGGAGTTCTAAAAGCCCTTCCTTTTTTTTAAGATATTTTTTGGGGAGGTCTCCTGGTACGGAAGGAGTCTGGTTGGCCAAACCATGCAAGAAACTGCTTATCTGCTTATTTATATGGTCATATTAATGCATAATATTAACCACGTTTAAGTGAGTGAATTGTGGCATATGAACAAACCAGTATAAAAGGGCTAATACTCCTCCCTTCCATATAATTCATGCAGAGTAAATGTTATGATCACACGATGTGGAAGCAGGTATACTTCCCATCTCCCCATTCACACTGCAATTTCCCAATCTGTTTGTTCATGCTACTTTTACCATACATGCCATGCTTTACGCTTTTTCTCTAGTACCCACCAATGTTGCCCCCTCCTACAAGCTCACTGACAGTTGTAGATAGCAAATAATTCCTCACCAAAACTGTTTTTCACCAGGGAACTTGCTGTTGATCTCAGTGAGTATCTCTTTTGGAAAAGTTTCGATTTTTGTTGTTGTTGTTTTTTGTCAAGAAAGGGAAGAAAAAATTGGGCAAACCAAAACATTTGTGTGAGAAACAAAAATTGTTTTTGGAAAGAGAATAGCTGCTGGATTTTCTTTTGGTAAGAGGAAAAAACCAACCTGCACTTTTTTTTCCTTCTCTTTGTCAGTTTTTTTCCAGATGAAAATTATTTATCCATCTCTTCTCATGGCTGTGAAATGGTGTTGGAGGCATCCAGCCAGGCCTCTACCCAGACAGGAAGAAGATGGTAGGGCAGGAGAGACCCTTGCAGCTTTTTCCTCTTTAGAGCACCGTTTCAGGAGATCTCAGATCTCTCTTCAGAACCTGTGGTGCAAAATGCAGCAGTTGCCGTCTTTACATTTAAAATCTCTAAGACAACTGGGAAGATCTTTTTTTATTGACCCAAATAAATCACATCCCACTAATCTAATTCATACTGAACTGTTTAGGAAACAGGTGCATCCAGCTCATCTCATTATCTATGCAAATATTCAGCTAAAAGACTGTGTACAATAACCATGTCATTTTTATTTAGGAAGGCAAATCTTGACAAGGTATTAGCTGTAACAAGTTTTTTTCCTCATCAACCCATGCCTGGAGATTTTTTCATTCCTTATCAGAAACTAACAAAGCATGTTATTCAGTGCAAATAACAACAGCCCACATAAAACACAAAGTGGAATGCAAAGGAGAAAGAAGCATAATTTGTGGCTGATGTTTATCCTGTAGTAGTGATGTGTTTGTATTGTACCCTTTGTCATGTTCTTCTTGTAGCATTCCTCCCAGTCACATCTTAACAAATGTTGCAGGAATCGAAGGGAATATAGCAGAAAAAGAGAATACAATTTACTTCTCCGTATATACATAATTAGAATTGGAGTGGGACATAAACATGGGTTAAGCAGGCAGGAAGGAGAAAAGAGTAAATCTTGTTAAGCATTGTGAAAGCTAGTCAAAGAATTTCTGAGTGCAGTGTTGATAAATGCTTTGTTTTCTTTCTTTCTTTCTTTTTTTTTTTTTGAGCTAAAATCGCCTTCGTGAATAATCAGCTGTTACAGAATTGGAGTGGATCAGTGGCAGTCTTTGAATCTGGCCTTAAATCCAGAGTGGCTCTACTGAAATCAGCGCTGATACCTCTGATTAACACCATGGTGACTGAAATCAGACTGAGCTGTGGTCTTAGTTCATGTTATTTCAGGAGGAGTAAATCTTAAGCATGGAGTACTTTTTGTTTCATTCCCTGGGCTCCCTCCAATATTTCCTTTCACCTTTACTTAGGCAGCAGTTATTCCCATCAGTAGGACACAATGGATAGGCTGAAAAGCAGCAGAGTGAAGCAATAGTTAAAAGTGCTCCTGCAAATGCATCCAGTGCTTTCAGGAAGATTAATCTGAGTGAAGTACCCGAAAAGCTGGAAAAGCCTCAATATACTTCTGAATGCACATATTCATTTGGAGCTGATTGCCATTCCTCTGGTGCCCTGTAAATCCTCGAGGAATGCAGTTGGGGTCTGGGATCTTCCGCAAAGGGATTTGGAGGGGTTGTGAACAGAAAAAGGGAGGATTTGTCTGACTTTTATACAACTGACGGTTTTAATATTTTTGGTAGAGAAACTTTTGGTCCTACATACATATGTTAGAAAAGCTATGTAGCTTGAGAGAATCCTCTATGAACCAACCAGTCTTGTCAGTTGTGGTTGTATTCAGTATTCATAAGTATTCACCATAAAATTGAGATCGATAGTTTTCAGACTAGATATTTGTTAAAGAGTCTGTATAATTTATTCTGTTTGTCTGATCGCACAACCTGTCTTTTCCTCCTTACTGGGTTACTGAAACCTTCTAAGAGTGGAATGAAGATGGGAGAATGGTAAATAAAGAGTAATGAGTTTCTGTGCTCGTGTAGTTGCAGTGGCCACAAATCTCTACAAAAAGGAGTCATACTGAGATAAAGCAGCCCATGTGCCAGTTGCACGAGTGGATTTTTATACTTCATGCCTATTGTGTCATACACAGAATTATCTTCTCTAACTTTTACATACAATAGGTTAATTTAATCCTAATTAATCCAGGCACAGTAATGAATGTGAATCAAAAATGGGACGACTCACATTCTCAGCATTAAGGCTCAGATGTGTGTTAGGATCTTGAGCTACCCTGTAGAAGCATTAGACGAAGAATAGGTTACAGAGAATCTATAGGAAAAAAAAATTCTGAGTACTCTGATGCTGTTGAGTCAAGTTGTCTGACATCTTTTGGTATCAAAACAACTGTTGATGCAAAGGACATTTGCTATGTGGACTGTAGATTCCATGAGTTTATGTAGTTATCTGAATGACCATGGAATTAAAACTCTCAATGGAGTTGTATTTCTTGCACTGTGTGCTTCTCACTGTTGCTGAAGAGTCAGTTTTCCCATCACTATAGTGAGGCAAAACAAAAAACATTGGGTTCTCAGAAATGAGAAGTCTAGATTTTTTCTTTTTTTTTTTTACAAAGTAGGATTGGCTTAGGGATGGAAAATGAAGATTTGCAAATGCGTTCCTGTTTTGGCAAAATTGTCACTGAGAGGGAGATTTCTGGTCCAGAATAAAATTTCTGGACAAAATGTGAAAGAAAGAGAAGTCAGCACACCCTGTAACCTTGAGGACTGTCGTGGCAGTTTGGTGAGCCTGAGCTGCTGTGTGCCTGGGCCTTTGGGGAGGGTGTTTTCTGGTCTGTGCCATGTGGGCAGGTATACTTCAAGCAAATCATAGATTCATGGAATTGTTGGAGCTGGAGGGGACCCTTAAAATCTCCTAGTTCAGCTTCCCTGCAAAGAATGGGGGAACCTACAGACACATTAGGTTGCTCAAGAGCTCTGTCCAATCTGACCTTGGATGTCTTAAGGGATGGAATGGGACTGAGAACGTCCTCAAAATGGAAATTGAATACGAGATTTTATGATTCTGGGTGATAACACTATTTGTAAAGAAGGAAAGAGGGAGAAAGGGGAAAGCTGGGGTCCACCTGAAATGGAAAAAAAAAATTGAAACTTTTTACCTTCTTAGAGTATAAGAGAAAAATTTCTACCCATCACCAGTAATGAAGAGTGACCACACAAAACAGGCTTTGATCCCTAGGCTGACAGAAACTTGGCAAATCTTATCAATAACATTCAGGTAGAAATGAAAACACATTTGTCGGAGAATCAGTTCTTCTCCCACTTGCATGGTAAGATGCTGCACTGAGACAGGACCATATTCTGCTCTGTTTGTCTCTTTTTCCTCACTGGAACAATACGGGTGCTCTGCAGCATTTCTGCTCAGGCTAAGTATAAAGACAGATCTTACTTCTGTGGACCAATGGACTCTTGCTAGGAAAATAAAAGTAACTTATCTTGTGACTCAGATATAGCCTGGAAGGTTTTTCTTTTTTAAAAATATTTATTTATTTGATTTTAATAGGACTAATTAAGAAAAAACATGTTGTTAGAGTTTTGTCATTTAGTGCTCTGAGGAGTTTGGACTTTCATGTAAAGATTTTTTTTGCCTGAATCGACTGCTTTCAAATTGAGTTTGACTAATGATCTTTCAGAGAAATCAGACCATTTGTCATCTTGAATGAGAGAATGCAGCTGGTTGTAGTCAATTTTATTTAGAGATTTTCTTTGTTCCCTTCCTTCCTACAGACACCATGTCATTTGAATTTAATTCCTTTGAGGAGAAAACAATAAACATACTTTTGCTGATCTGAATATCTTCCTGAGATGCAGAAGTTGTTCTGCTTGGGACATTTGCACTGGGGGAGGCTCAGGTTGGATATTAAGAAAAACTTCTCCTGAAGCGTGGTCAGGCACTGGAACAGGCTGCTCAGGGAACGGCAGAGTCACCGTCCCTGCAGGTGTTCAAGAAAAGGGTAGATGTGGTACTTAGGGACATGGTTTAGTGGGCAATATTGGTGGTAGGTGGATGGTTGGATAAGATGACCTTTGTGGTCTTTTCCAACCTTAATGACTCTGATTTTATATCTTTTGCACATTTTATATCTTTCGTGTGTCTACTTACAGTATCGAATATGCTTACCGCATGGACTGCTTCTCATGATGATTCCAAAAAGTAGTGAAGATTTATTGCACAAAATCATTTGTAGAGGTGCTTCCATTCTGTAGAGACACCAAAGACTATTTTCTTCTCGTTCTTATAGTTTCAGATGATTTGCATAATCATTATTATCACATCAGATATATCCTGCTGTACATCATTTGTATGTGATTTGTGCTACTGAAAGGGATGAAATGGGGGAAGTTAAATTCTGTGAAATATTAAAGTTCTTGCATGTATATTATTTGACCTTGGCTTAGAAGAGGGCCAGTGAGGGTTGGTATATAATGGATAAAGTACTAGCTTTCTTCTTGGAGTATTTGTATTAGAAATTTGGATTATGTCTCAAATCACAACTAGAGACCTAAATTAAATGAAGCTGTGTTTTCATCTGAGTCCCCCAAAGGACAATAATCCAGATCATAAAATATACCACTTAAACTTTGGCAGTCTTCTATTCTTAGGAAGCTTTATTGCTTTGTATTACCTTAGCTCAAAGATAGTCCAGGACTCAGTTCAAGCTGAGGTTATTCGAAAAACAGTTTGTATTTCTTCCTAAAGCTGGCCTGTGGATAACTGGAGGATCTAATAGGGTCACAAAGCAAGCCCACATGCCTTTCTGCTATATCTTAATGAAATATGTTTTTTTGGCAGAAGGATGTGTCAGATCATTCCCTCTTTAGCTAAAACATGGAGCCAAAAGGAGGTGCAGAGACCTTGGGAAAATTGCTCTTTGAATCCCTAGAGCCAGAAGCTTTCTGACATCATCACTGATGTTTCAGATATTTTAAATGAATCCAGTGCAATTTGGGATCTATGCATTCAGAAGGTCAGAAATTACAATCACACCTGCATTTGCTGATTTCCTCCTTGCTTGTGGGTCATAGCATGGCAGCTTGCCTCCCTGCCTGCAGTGACCTGTGCAGTGTTCCTGAGGCAGAGGGTGAGCCATGGAGGGATGTGTGCTCCAGTGATGGGAGCAAAGTGGCTGAAGCTCTTCTGGATTTACAAGGGTTTCGCTTTAGCCCTCAGCATTGACTGCTGGCTGCATTTGGTGTCATGAACATGGGCTATTTTTCATGAAGTGCCTGGTTTCAAAGGAAATGTGGCTGATATATCCTATAGCATCTCAGAGACAAATGTGTTATCAATACAAACACCTTTTCCTGATGATTGATCTGAGGATAGTGGTCCTTCCAAAGTAAGAGGCTTGAATGCACTGTGGATTAATTCCTAACATCACAAATAAAGGAAGAAGGTTCATGTGAATGTCACAGATCGTGTATGGATCCCATCCAGGTGAAATTCCTTCTGGTTATTTTAAATGTAACAACAACTGACATTAGTAGCATTTTTTTTTTTACCCTGAAGGTGAAACACTTTTCAGACTGTAGTTTAAAACCAGCTCTTAGTTACACAAGTGTAAATCTGTGCCAAATAACTCCGGTGAGGACGGTGGAGTTATTGGGGATTTACACAAGTAATTCTGAGCAGAGTTTGACTCTCTGTGGGTATAGATATGCACTCGATTTATTACACCATTATGCTGTAAGCAGGTGTTCAGGGACATCCACTGGGGAAGGAAAAATATAAGACCTAACTATAGGTCACTTCATATCCCTTTCCTCAGGCCTTCTGCATTTCCAAATCAAAGCACAAATCAACATGAACTACTGGGTAATTGTCACTCACAGCCATCTCAGCTTCAGCACTATGGAAGGCAAAGGGAGGTGTCTTTTCCCTTCTTTTGCTTTGGTTCCCTTCTTTTGCTTTCTCTCTCCTTCCCCAGCTGCAATGTAACCTTGATCAGGGCTGTCACAGCAGCAGATTGACCAAAACTCTTGGGTTAAAATCCTGGGGCCAAAATGAACATAAAGGAAGGTCAGCAAATCTTTAATAAGTGTAAGCAATCTAGATACTCTTTTTAATGCTTCCATCAGTGTGGAAAAATT
Source organism: Centrocercus urophasianus (assembly GCF_019232065.1). Taxonomy (NCBI): domain Eukaryota; kingdom Metazoa; phylum Chordata; class Aves; order Galliformes; family Phasianidae; genus Centrocercus; species Centrocercus urophasianus. Next base: position 16,538,068 of record NW_024884711.1, read on the forward strand.
CTTAAGCCTAAAGAAAGGTTAATCAAAAGCAAGGTTTTGTGTGTGCTGGTTACTCATAATTCATATTTTCAGTCATTGCCCTTATTCACGATACATTTATCCCCTTGTGTTCCATCTTCTGTCGCTCTCACCTCTGCCCATTTTGCTTCAGGAAGGCTTTCTTTCCCTGCTCACACTGATTGCAGTTTTGCCTTGGACAGCCAACAGAGCTCACCTAGTCACCAGAAATAAAATAATTCTTAAGGATTCACTGGGAAAGCAACAAAAGGCAAAGATGTTGATGCCAGAGCATAGAGTCAGAAAAAAAACGCTTCTGGGCCCCTCCAGAAGCAACCAAAAGCCAAGATCTAAAGCTAATTTGAGAGTGGCTCACAGCCCTTGACTGTTTCGTCCCAACGCCTTCATGGTGTGGCTGACGTGGGGCTGAGTCTGACACATTCACAGCATGCATGAACTAATTCCCCCATCTGACTTCATGTCTTTGGTTGACAGGTTGTACTGTGGATTTTATTAGACTGTGATTTAAATTGCAACCCTCCCATAGTTGCCAGGTTGTCCAGATGCTTAGAAATGATAATAAATTAGAAATACTTAATGCTAAAACTATTTAGTACCAAGCAAGGATAGAGACCTGTGGCTAGAACAGTGTGCCATGTCTGCTTTTGCCTTAAGCATGCTGTAGGATGTTTGATTAGAACTTTTTGTTTTATTATTATATTATTTTCTCCTTGTTTAATATCCTCAGTGGTTGGAAAGAGACTCAGAACCCAGAGCATTTCCTTTCAGTCCTGCTTGGAGCACTTCATGCCTCTGGGTATAACCATCACCTGCAGGATATAGCGGCTGCAGCAGTCTTCAGAAAGTGAGCTGGATTCATTTTGTATCTGACAGAACACTGCTGCAGCTGTGCCTACATTTAGCATATCAAGCTACTGTCTGCATAGGAACAATTTTTTAGGAGTTCATTAAATACAGTGTAAATCCTGCACCAGCTGTGTTCACCCAAGGGTGTATGGCATTGCTTGGTACAGCTGAAGTTGTCTGAGTAGCTCTTCCAATTTCTATTCAAAAACATTTCTGTGGAGCTTTCCTATTCGGAAGGGAATAGTTGACACCACATTTTTGCCCAGCTATAAGGACTGCCCTGTTTCGTACTCTCATTTCAGATCCCTCGGTACACAAGAAATGCAGAGAGTGCAAAACTGGATCTATGTATGCAAAGGAGTTTTATCAGAACGTTGTAATACTAGACCATCCCACACCTCCACAGCTGGGTTTTCTTTAGTTGATATGGTATTTCAGATCATAAATGGGATTTTAAAGCTCTATGAGGCAGGGAAGGGATTCAGCTACCTGTAGCTGAGGGGAAAAGAATAATGGTGTGGACTTTGCTAGTGCAGGTAAAGTGTTCTGGGGGAGCAGCTGCAGGGTGAAGGAGGTGAAGCTGATGCTTGTTATCATATAACACTACTTCTTGACTTTTAGTCTAGAGGAAAAGTGCTTGAATACCTGTTACTATTGGTACAATTTTGGAGCTGATGAATACAACTTACAGGGTTTGGACAGAACAGTTTGAACCTTTCACTCTTGTACACTCCCTGATCTCCTGGGAAGGACCTGTATGATTACAAGCCATTAGCTTCAAAAATGATGTGGCTCTGGCACCACCAGCACTAGCTCCTAAATGCTTTTCCTGTGAAAACTTGGTCAGGTTTTCAGCCCTTTGTCCACAGTCCTGTTTCCAGGCTCAGGATAGGGGAAATCTCTTGTTCCCTTGAAGCCCATTAGAAGCCATTTAGCAAATCAGATATTCCATCCGTCCTATAGGTTGATGTAATTTGATAATTTTTGTATGTGTGGTTGCAATTCCCTATTGATACTTGGCTACTTGCAGTGTGTGTGGAAGGTTTCTTAGGAGATTTTTATCTCTCGTTCCTGAGGTTGCTCAGGATGGAGGGCGTTCTTCAGTTGAATGATTTCTTCATCCCTCTGCTACAACAAGCTATAAAGAAAGCATGATTTCTTGTGAGCAAGCTGCTGGGGACTGGGCTGATGAGCCCCTGCCTGTTTGCAGCCAGGCAGGTGAGCAGCAACAGCCAGGCTGTGACATTCCTGGTACATTGCTTCTTGGGCTCGTCTCAAAGCTGAGTGCTCTGAGGATCACATTGCTCTGCTGTAAATGGTTAGTGTGTTGTATTTAAGAACTGCTGAGCCTCCACTTAAGCTCCCTTAATAACATGTTTGAGTTTTGTTAAACAAAGAATACTTTCCAAGGAATGCAGAGTGTAGAAGCTCTTCCAGCCAGGCAGGAGACCAGGTGCTCAGAAGATCAGGGTTCATGGTTCATAAGTAGCCCTCAGCTCTGGGCTGTAGCTGCTTCTTGTCAGGAGCCAGAGTGGAGCCCAGGCTTCAGTCTGTGAGCAGGGATCTGGATGCTGAGACTGAAGCAGAGCTTAGATGCTATCTCTAGTACATGGCGGAGGGAATACGTTGCTTGTATCATTATGAAGCGTATATATGTGCTTTCTGAAGGGCTTGGTTGAGAAAGAAACCAGACATGTGTTTATATAAAGCCTTTCCCTAAATTAAGAGATACAGAAATGAACTTTACCATATGAATCAGTATGAGTGGGAAGCTGGCAGTAACAAAGCTGACCCCACTGAAGGTGTGGGACCAGATACGGCCACCCAATTCATGTCCAGTGCCTTCTTGCAGCCCTGCTTGCTCTGCTTCTGATTTTCACCAAAGGTAAAACAAAACTGTTAGTGAGCATGCAGTGCTTTTCACAAAATCTCTGTCTCTGTTCTGTCTCTCTTGCAGTCCAGCAAAGGAAATAATGGACTCTTCTAGGATAATTTTTTGTGGTTTGCAGGGTAGTTGTTAAAAACATATTTTATCAATCTGATTCCCATGCAGGACTATTTTTATTAGACTTAGTTATAGAGATTTCATGTTTTGTTCTCTGCTGTGTGTTGTTCAGCTCCTCTTTAAGAGAAGGTAATGCCTCCATCCGCTCATACACCAGTCCACCTGCACCTCCTGATCCTTCTGGCCATTTTGAAACCCCTACAGACCTCACAGGATGCTTGTGTGGGTGCTCTTAAACTTTTGAAAACCAATAAATATGCAAAGAAGAAAAATCAGCTCCGAGAAGAAAACCTATAGGGCACTTTCAGAGATGTAGTGCTGCTCAGTGTTCCAGCTCTCCAAAGCTGCTCAACCACGTGTCTCATCTGGAGCCAGCCATGTGCTCAGGTTTTAGGAAGAGGAAGGAGGAGGGAGCCGATGCCACACTGCACAGGGAGGGCAGAACTGTGGCCAGGAGGAGCCAAGGAGATTAAGGTATTGCAGTGCAGGGGCATAGGGTACATACACTGGTTTTCTTAATTTTACTGTGTCTTGTTCAATTTCTGCACAGAAAAGGCTAGTGCCTTTGTGGGGAAAGGATTGTAGGAGTAAGAGAAGACAAATTATCAACCCAGAGTTGATCTGTGTTGAAGTGAACTCTGTTCAGTGCTGAACTATCAGATTCCATGAATGTATCAAAACTTAACTTCTGTGGAGAGGATGATACTGATGCTGGGTAATGAGAAAACTTCAGACATAAGAATATTTGTAAGAATATTATTAAAGATTTCTCCTTCCAAGAAATGACAGATTAACTAACAAAATAATCCATTTTATTGGACAAATTGGTAAGAAAAGTATGGTGTCTGGCAAGCCTCCAACACCAATAATACTATTAACAGCACCTGTGGAATTGATGCCAAATTAAAAGGAGAACAGTCTGAACTCCAAGTGAGTGAGGTGGCTTTCTGCCAGGGAAGGTGAGTATGAATGTGTGAGGAATGTTTTCTTCTTGTTTTTGTATTTACCTTTGGCATTAAGAAGTCACATAAGGGCTGTTAACATCTGAAGCAGTATAAATCTAAACAGGTAAAGGACAGGGCAGACTTTAGAGGTATTTCCCAGCAATTCATCTTGAGCACACAGCTACCAACTCTTCTCACCCTATGAGTGTAGTACCACAAAATAAATTACCATGCCACATTTTTTATTGGCATTTCATTAGAAATAAGATCCAAAATGTTTGTCAAACTGTATTTTCAAAAGTTTCTGAGAGTAGGTTTCAGACCACAAAGGAATTTTTGTTTAGTTTGTAGAAGAGAGTGGATTTGAAAGCTCTGAGGCGTTTGGTTTTTTGCACCAAAGATGCTTCTCCCCTCTTGTTGAGCACTTTTTCCCCTATGTGTGCCAAAAGTCTCAGTAGGGCTCTGTCTTGAGGGGGGTGCTAATGTCTACAAGGGAAGGAGGTGAAATCCAGCCATGAGTAATAGATGTTAGGGAAACAGGTGAGAAATCACTTTTGCCTGATGACTGAAACTTCCCCAAGGCTTAACACCATCAGTCAGATCTTCAGCTGCCATAAACTGACTTCTGTGGAGCCATTTTCCTTCATAGAAGCCTGGGATCTTGGCCCCACAGTCCTGATTTAGTACTGACCCTAGCCCAGTCTGGGAGCAAACTATGGTGGGTGTTGAACAGCCACCTCCCAGAAGTTACCTGGCCCAATCCAGCAGGAAAGGACCAGGTTGTCTTTCATGGAACATCTGCAAAGGAAAGACTATGGAAATAGTTGTGGGTGTGGGAAACAATTACATTATGATGGATGGGCATACTTCTAATCATCAATAAGCTCTGCTTGCCATGTCACTATAAAGATGTTTTTTAGACTGACCTTTCTTTCATGGAAAATTTTAAATCCAGTTCAGGAATCTAGCATTGAGGGATTTTTTTTTCTTTCCATAGGGAGTGTTTTTCTCCACTTTTTGTTCTTATTGCAGTATACTGGATGAAAAAGAATACTAGTAGATGCTCATTTCATGGAGAAACAGTGAAATGTGATTCTTCTGACCGGAACCCCACTGACCTTTCCTACCTCTAAGGAATAACCACTTAAATTAGCTTTTTTTTTTTTTTTTTTTTTTTTTTTTTTTTTTAATTAAATATTTGTTTGTTCTGTAAAATGTTTATTCTGGAACTATTATACGTGGAGAAGTTGTAGAAAAATGGGAATAAGGGTAAACAAGATCGGTTCTGATCAGCCAAGAAATCTTAGGAAATGCTGCTTAAAAGCTTAGGTCCAAGACCCACCTTGAAATACTGGTGGAAATTGTGCAATGTTGTGGTTCAGCTGTGGGAGATTTTCTGCTCATTTTTGCATAGGCAGGACCCCTAATTGTTCCACAGCTGTGCAGAATGTTGGTGACATTTGAAGGTTGAGTAAATGTGCTAGAACAGTTCTGGATTTTCCTAAGGATCTTTCACCTGGGCAGAAAGATATGTGTATTTCCATCTCAGAAGACAGGACAGATGCATCCACATTAGAAAGCTCAATTCACAGTTGCTAGAGAAGCAGGGAAGCTTGCAGGAAAATCTGGCATGAGATAACTGAGCTGTCAGCTCTGTGTCTGACAGTTCATGGGACAAATTATATGCAAAATCCAGACAATATGAAACTGAGGAACAAATACCTGCACACAATATCCATACGTTCAAATTCAGATATTGGTATATAAAGAATTCATGTATTAAAACAAAGCCATCTGAGATGAGCTGAAGCTGACTCCTGTTAACAGAGCAGGAGAGAGATGCTAGCCAAGCTGCTAAGATAAATCTTTCACTACTATTTGCAGTCACTTTTATGTGATAGTCAAAATGTTTCTTTTAGATGTTGACAAAAATGTTGAAATCAGAATGCTGATTGCTGTCAATCCGATCACCAACAACAAGTGGGACTTATCTTTATTAAGGTTGTTCAAAATGCTCTATTAAATATACATACGGCATCATGAATATTTGTGGGATAACTTAATTGACAGTAGTAATTTTTTCTGCTGTAAATCCTACGCACTGATTCAGCTTATAAGAACACAAAACAAGTAAGTGTACAACCTGACCCTGAATCTTTTTAACCATACTGCATCTTATTAACTAATCCCCCATTTTGTAAGCACGTGATTCTGCTATCAATATTTTCTCATTCTGAGCAGGATCAGGGCTGTTAGTGGCAGAAGTCAACATACCAAGAAAGTGTCTGCTTTTGTTCCGACTGAACTGGAGAGCAAGAAGCAGAGAGTTGTACAGGAGAGCTTTCCTTCTGCAGCCCAGCCTTCTTGGATGGAAGTGGCAGAAAATCTGAACAGGACTTGGGTTAATTTTGGCACTCCCAAATACTTTTCCAGCCCAAGTCCAGTCTCTAAACCATGTGAGTTTTGACCATTCCTAGTAAGTTTAATCTGATCTAATCTAATCTGTTTTTTATTTGAACAGGATTTAATTGCATTTCTTTGTTCTTTGGTGACTTGATGCTAATCACATACAGCAGACTCCTTAGGATCAGTTACACGAATGCCTGAATTGCTACCTTAGATGATGAAAAACATCTGGGGAAGGAAGTGTAGCAAAGGAGAAGGGAACAAAGAGGCAGATGGCTGCATCTAGGGCTTTAGACATGGTGGCAGGAGCTCCTGTAAAATGGCTCTGTAGGTTCCTTTCTTTGTTTAGGGCTTGTGGGTGTCCTTCCGACTTCTGTCTGCAGTGCTGGTGTTGGAAGCGTGTTCTTGAAGCATAAAATAAACTAAAGCCCTGGCATTTTGGATCTGAACCTGGATAGTTATCAAGTTTGCACTAGGCCCTTATTGCTTCTGTTGAGGGAGATTTCTTGCCTGTCTTAGCACACCCTAGCCAGTATTCCTAAGCTCTTGGTATCTATGTAGAGGGTTTGTGACATACTAAAGTTAGAACAAATGCAGAAAAAGAAAGCATGGGAGGACTTTGCAAGGGAACCCTGCAACCTGGACATAAGCAGAGTGGAAATCAGGGGCAGGACAGTATTGTGAAGTCTACTCCTGCCTGAAGATTGGGCTGTTTAATGCACAGGCAATGTACATACTGTTAAATGTAGATACAGAGTCCAATAAGGCAGGATGCAAGTAAATTGGACTGCTGTTCTGACTTATGTAGGAAAGAGGTCTCTAATGTTGTAAAGAGAACTGAATATAGTCACTGACTGAACAGTGCTTACACCATTTCAGCTTTTATTGATCCTTGTTTTTTCAATGGACCAGGGAAAATGGCTTTCAGCATTCTTCAGACTGTGGATTTGTAATGATTTTCCAGGGAGTATATGGGTATCTGCAGGGAGAACTAAAGCCTATGCATGATGGGTTAGCTTTCTGTATGCTCCCTTAGAAGTGGCCCATCTATGCCCAAGGATCCACTGACAACAATGGAGTTCTTTCAGTCTAGAAGAAATGCTGGTCCCGGTAAATCCAATGACAAAACTCTTATGAGATTCAGCACTGTCAGTACTGAAACTTCAGCAACAATTGCAGTGTTCAAGAAGAAAAGAAAACCTTTCATTTCATGACAAGACGGGAGGCTCAACAATGTTGACAGATTGTCTTGCAGTAATGCAAAAAATAGTGCCTGTGTTTTACAGGAATAAGCCAAGGAACTCCAATAGCTCCATCTCTGAGGAATGACAGATTAAGCCAAGAGTTAAACCTAGCTCACCTTCACAGCAGTTCACAGTTCTAGCTCATCTGACTGACCGTGAACAGCTTCAAAGACATTTTGTGGGAAAATCAAAGTATACTTCACAAATATCCTTTAATATACTGACAAAGTGTCCGATATTGCCCAGTGTGTGAAATCTGAAACAAGATTGACCAATTTTCACAATATTTGAAATGAATGCTGTAACTGTGTCTAAACTTTACCTTACTTGCAGATGTATCAGCTTTCTTATGAAGTCTGAAACACTAGTTGACTCTCTTTTCTTATGTATGCCCTTGAGTATATATAATATTTAAATCACACTGTGCATGATTAAGTATACGTTTTACCATACATTACTTTAGCAGACAACTTAACTGAGGCTTACCTGCAAGCATTTTGGGATGTCAGCTTATTCATATTGACTGCTGCTCCTGCATAGGTCAGCAGAAATGAGCATATGGAAAAACTCTTTTACGGTAAGTTTTGGTATCTGAGGCTTAATTAATGCCAGCAAATTGGTTTAAGTTGTTTGGGTGAAAGATGATACAAAACTGTGCAGAAGGTGGCCCATGTCTCACTTGCATTTCAGAGCTGTGGGATCTCTGCAGGCTTTGTGTTGAGCTGTGGTTCAGGGTGAAGCACCGAGTGGGTTTGAGCAGGTGGAGTCTCATGACCTGTGTTCTCTGCTCTTACCACAAATTCTTTATCAGGTTCAAATCTGGCACGCTGAGCTCAGCAGACCAAAAGGCTGGTCAGGGCACCTTTTGCTGTAAGTGGTGGTACAGCACACACCCCATAGAGTGATAGAATATCCTGAGCTGGAAGGGACCCACAAAGATCATTGGGTTCAGCTCCTGGCTCCGCACAGCACCACCTGAAATTCAAACCCTATTTCTAAGAGTACTGTTCAAATGCTTCTTGATCTCTGTCAGCTTGGTGCCACGACAGCCGCCCTGGGCAGACTGTTCCATGCCCACTCCTCACTGCTCTCTGTTGAAGAGAGCAGAGAGCAGTTCTTAGTGCTGCCTCTCTGTTCCCTGTGAGGCCACCATGAGGCCTCAGCTCCCCTGCTCCAGGCTGAACAAACCAAAGCACCCCTGCAACTCCTCATACACAATACCATAGAAATACCACATCAAATATGTGAGAGTACTGTTACCTATGAACTGCTCAGTGTTTTGCAGTGAGTCAGATCCAAAGCTTACACGGTCCACTTAAAAGCCAAACAAGCTAAAAATTCAATTGAGATCAGCCAAAGGAAGGGAAAACATCAGAGACAAATGGATACAAATGTAAAGTTGCTTATGTTGGAGCTTGTCTGTTTTTTGGCCTGTTAAATCTGCAAATTCTTTCTCAGGCATTTCCCTGGAGCAGTGTTTTCCCTAAGCGGAGGTTTGAATTACCCAGAGGTAACAGACTTACCGAGACTTTTACAAGTGAAGACTTGGAGTAGATTTAGAAATAAGCCAATACTTCTATTAAAACAACAACAAACATCCCCGCCAGTTCTGAGAGCTGTTAAATAACTGAGCAGGTAAGATGGCATGATGGGCAAGCTGAACTGGCATTTTTCAACTTCGTAAACAGCAAGAAGGGAAGTTGCTGATCTGAAAACCTGCACAGATGGTGCTGTGCTAGCTCCTCTCTTACAGAACTAATTAAGTAGCTCTTTTTGGCAGGTACTGTGCGTGAGTGCTTTATAAAACTCATTAAAGACCCTCTACTCAAAACATCTCCACAGGTTGACGCAATGGTAAAGAATGGTGCTCAAAAAGGCTGTGATGTTTCACTGGATTTCTCTTAAGATAATTGCACATAAAGTAACTAATTTTATATCCACCATGGAAATATTTAAATTCCTGTAGCCAGAATAAGGGATCGTTGGAAGATCAAGCAGAAATAAACCTTCTAAATGTGCGCAAGGGATTTAGTCCTGTTAACAAAAACAAAACTAATGGCTTGTGAATGTTATTCATTTACAGTAGCCACAGACACACATAGAATCAGAGATAGACCTAAAGGTATTCCTTGTACATACGGACAACTGCTCAAAGCCCTGAGACCTGTTTCTTTACTTCAGGAGCTTTCAAACACACACTGTATTCAGAAGGTTGCTTGCTTTTCTACGCAGCACAAGGTTAGCTGCGGATCTATAGTCAGTGATTTTTCTTCAACCAGCATGTAAATAGGAAAGTTCCCCTGATTAGGGGCACAAGATGTGGAATACAGAGAATTTTGCTATCTAGCTAAGTTTCTGCATCCTTTAGCTGATACTTGATAAGTCCCACTGGGATTCAAGCTTGGAATTTGTAGGACACGCTGCTCTTTACTGAAATCTCGTAAAACAAGCTAATACGCAGCACCTAGGGGAGCATGAAAAACAACCTGGTTATAAATACTTAAGCTTCATTGTAAATTGTACGCTAGAGGCAAGAAAGCAGGAACTCCTCCATTCAAGAGATATGTGAGGCTAGAAAATGTGAAATCATTATGGTGTGATTCCAGAGAGTTTGTCCCATTCCATATCTGGTGGACAAGAGATAAAAATTGCTTCAAAAAAGCCCACTCAGTATCACTGCTTCTGTAGCTCCGTGCATCACTTTAATGAATGACTATTTGCTGATTTGAAGCCAAACATTTCATTTTGCCTTTCATTTTAATTTGAAAATACCTTTAGTTCTTTCTTAGTTTAGCTCAGGTCAAAAATTGGGCTCGGTGGAATTCTCTGCTGATAAAATCTAAAAGACAGCAAGGACCCCTTTGCAAAGCTTTGTTTTTGTAATTTCTAAGGTATTAATCTGATACTTTTTCCTATTGCCAAGAGCTAATGCTAGTGACTTGCTACAGTTTATACTATGTTTTCTGAGGAAAAAAAGTTATTTTTACTTGTGAAGAGTGATGTTGTTTAATGAAAACCACTATTTAGGGTGTTCTGCAATGGTGGAGGACTGGCATCCATGTACCACTTTTTGTTCTCCAGAAATCAGATCAAATCTCCAAGGTGTGGAGGGTCTGTTGCAGTGCTGTGGCCAGTGGAAGAGGCAGGATATACTCACTGGGTGTGATGAGAAGCTGCCTCAAAGTGTCTGGAGAGTTCATTCAATTGTGCTGCTTCCTTTTCCATCCATCTTCTGATCCATCTTCTCATGTAGTTAATTCAGAGGCTCATTTTAAATTTTTAGTGTAGGCCCATATTATCTTGTTTAAAGTTAAAGAAAAGAAAAGAAAAAGAAAGAAAACCATTAAGCAAATACACTGACACAAAATAATTTGATTCAGTCAAGAAAATATTACACTTTCTTTCATGTTTTTTGTCCTTTGTAATGTTGCCAACTAACATCTTGTACTCCCTTATCACTCTATTTTGAATTGACAGCCTGGTTTGCTTAGACGTGATGTATGCTTCCTTATTACTTAGGACACATTTTAATGGCATATTTGGAATTTTTGGATGTTTTTCCCAATGAAAGTGAAGTTGCTATCACCTCTATCGTTTCAGTCTGGTCATAGTTAGGATTTTTCAGGCCACACACAGGCCAACATCTTACTGTTGGCAAGAAACAGACATCTAGGCTCATAAATTATATTCATAAATATTTAGTGTAATCATATGTGTGGCTTTCTAAATAAAGAGGAGGAAAACCAAGACCTGAGGAAATCTGGTAATTCTGAGGGAAGAATAATTTATTTTGTCAGGAAGAAAAACCTTCTACAAAATCTTTAAAACTATAATTTACTCCTGAGATTTAAAGTAAATCATATTTTTGTACAAGTATAATATGAATGAAAATACTTCCAGAAAATCAGTATGGGCTTTGACCAACAGAAGCAATTGACATATTGAACACTAGAAGTATTCAGTAATAGTGAACAATGCATGATTTATTACGCCAGGAGAAAGACTATCTAATCATATAGATCCCATTCTCTAGAGTGCAGTGCAAAAAGGACAGAAAGGACTGCAGTAGCAGTGATGGTGGCTTGTAGAAATAGTGCATGACCTTTCTTCAGCAGGACAGCACCAAGGAGAGAAACTTTCCCTGTAATTTCTACTCACTTCCCTTAGGTCAGTTTCCTTGGGTCCTGCAGAAAATAACACAACTTTAACTTTCTCTTTTCTTTTCTTTTCATTTCTTCCTGTGCTTGTGTTCTGTTCTCTGCAGCTTTTCAGTGAGCTGCTGAACCTCTTCTCCAAAGGTCAGACTGTGAGCTGGGCAGGGCTCAACAAACACAAATCTCGCTAAGTCACACTTGTCTTCATGTGTAATAAATAAAAAAATGACCATAACACCTTTCTTTTCTGCAGCTTTGCTAACAGAATGATTGCAGGAAACAATCACCTGAATCATACAGAAGCACACAACATGTGACAGTACATTGTTTAGTGCTTTTGGATCAGTATTGCTTCTGAGAAATGCCAAGTGTCATTTGGAAGAGGTACCAACAGCTCCTCCTGACCTGATGCTTGGCTTTGGTTTGGCTTTCATAAGAAAGCTCATAACACCTCACTAGAACTGGGCTCTCTACAGTGCTGAATGTTGAACTTGCACTGCATTGGCTGCCTTCGTGGCATACAACAAAATTCTACAATTTGGAGACAGGAATTGAACACAAGGCAGATCTATTCCCTATAGTTTGAAAACTATCTCATTTTAAAGTTCAACCCAGTTTTCTAAAGGCCTCTGGTAAAACCTCTCTTCTCACCTTCTCATTAAAATTCCCCCTTTTTCAATTTGATGACATTCCATTTCCTATTTTACACCATCCCCTATCCTACATGCCCCTAAATTGTTTGGTCACCCTCTATCATTCGGATAAAATATTTGTGAGGCAAGTTATAAAGGGTCAGTGGAGATGTCTGCATGCAGGACCCTGTCAAATTGCAGGAGTGGAAGAGTTCAGGAGACATATGTGACCAATTTTCATGGTTAGCTGATAGGAGCTCCATTGCCTGAGCTGAAACTCATGCATCAGTGAAAATTATCACCCCCTGAATATCTGTCCAGATGTAAACCCCTCATCTGATCCTGTATTATTTTCAGGTGTCCATGTCTTTGCCCAGGTATTGGAAGAGAGGCTTTGAGACATGCCTTTGGAATATATTTCAGCCTCAGACATTTGATAGGGTTATGAGAAACCTTTTTTCTTCGCTCCTGCCGTATCACTGATGAAATGAATTCAGAACATGCAAAAAGTTGGTTACTGGATTTATGGCAATGTAAACAAAAAGAGGGCAGTCTGCTCTGTGACTACAAAGCTGAAGGGCAAGCTATGAGAACCATGCATAACAATGTTAACACACATTGAACCCACTCCACCTTAGACTCAGAATCTCCTTTTTTATAGATGCAGCCATCAGAAACATGTTTATGTTGCAGAATAAATTGCAGAATTTTCAGACACATTATATCTATCCCCATTCTCTGAGATGCATATGCCTGTCTAGAGGATTCTAGGAGGATATTTTGAATAGTCTGTCAGGGTGGGATGAGGGAACACAAGGCTCATGCTCTTCACTCTCTGTCCCTCATTATAACAATGGACATTTCAAGCAGTACTTATGAACTCCTGCCATTTGGCAGGCTAGTAATTAGCCTAGCGGCATTTCCCTTGGCTCCTTAATGTTACCTCTGAAATATGGTGTAAGAATGCAAACTATATATTCGAAGGGTTGGGGGGAATGAAGCTTTCTGGATCTCTTAGTTGCAAGGGATTTGAAGGTATAACTCAGAAGAAACTTTCCTGCTGGAAAGCATGACACTAGGATGAGATCAAAGGGAAGAGGACTGCCTTCAGGCATATACCACTCAGGCAAAACTGAAATGGATCCTGCTTCATATTAGTTTTGTGTACTGAACTGCATAGCATTCAGCAGTATGAGCTGGATGTGAGACTTCTGTGCTAGGTAGAGAAGAACATGTAAAGAAAATAGGAACACACAGATTTGGCTCTACTCATTATGTATCTATTCAGTTACTGCTAGATTAGGGCTATGTGATCTCTTACTAACACCAGAGGAGCCTCTTGGATTGTTGCAGAGCTGTTTCTCCTGATTCCCTGGCTTCTGAGCTCTGGCTGGGGTAATTCTTTGGCAGTGTCTGACAGTGACCAGGAGTGCTAGCCAAGAATATGATATCCTCATATCATGTTCTTCTGTGCTGCATTTACTATGTTTATGTTAAAAGAAAACACTTCTGGACTTTAAAACCTTAGACTAGAAAGATGAAGAGCATGTATTGGAGTTTCAAATGATACTCAAGGTTGATTAATAGTGCCCCAGGAGGTCAACTGAAATTTAGGGCTAGAGTTTCTAGTAATAGAGGAGAAAATTACTGAAAAGAAAAAATTCTAATTTTCTTCCTTTGGACACAGTAATAACCATTGTCAAGTTTCAGAAATACAACACCAAGGAGCTGTCTACTAAAGGAAATCACTGAAAGCCCTATTAGTAAAGTCATAGTGAACAGGGCTGAACAAATTTGGGGAAAGTGCCCTGGGGAACAATAAGAGGCTCGTGAGATGATCTGAGGGATTTTTTGATCTCTGCTATTTTTGATTTTAAACCTTGGTATCGCTGCATCCCCAGAAATGAAACAGGATAGAAGCAGGAAGATACTTGGAGGTATTGAAGAGGACAAGGAGACATCTGCTAATGTGAGAAATAAAGAAAAATATCAGAAGGGCCCTTGGACTGGAACAGGTGAATTTTTGCTATAGACCTGCGGAGAGAGCTATCTTTAGGGGTGAATATCCAGAATAATCACCCCAGATCCCAGGCCATGGGCAGAGGATCATGCTGCAGTAAATTCAGTAGTGCTGAAAGTCATCTAATACTCGGGAAGAGGGAAGGGCCCATACCTTCACCTCTGCCTGAGGTCTCTACAATAAATCTGACTCTGCCTGTGAATGCCAGAGACGGGAGGAGATGGAACGAAGGCAAGCCTTGTCACACCAACGCTCCTTATTTAATTCATGTAGCAGCTGTAGCTCCTGTCTCTTGAGGCCTGATGCCATTCTTCACATTTCATACCCCAGGGTGAGTTTGCAGATTTGGTAACCTATGCCAGGGTGTGCTGTGGTGAGAGCCAGAGCGCTGGCTGCAAACCTCCCTGTATTTTCATTTGCAGGAAGCGCTTTGTATTCTCTGTGAGTGAGCCAGCACAGTTTAACTGGTGGGGCTCACAGAAGGAGTAAATCAACATAGTGCTGTTGGAACTGCAGTGATTTATACAGCTGAAATCCTTGTGTCTGTATTTTCTGTTTGTTTTTGTAATTTATTGACTTTTAGTCCTTCTGGCTTGGCTCTGCCTTCCTCCAAGGGTATCACACTGCCAATCCCACTTCATACTATTTCAGCACAAAAAAGAAAGTCACTTATCCTTTGGGGGTTATTTGATGTTTAAGCAGTCATTCATCTCCATTTTGCTGTTTTGGAATAAGAACCTAAAGAGCAGTTGTATAGTAAAATTTTTCAATATCAATAGTCACCTGCTCCTAAGCTGTTCCACATAAGAGTCTTAGATCAAGAAGTAACTAGAGGCCATCTTTTGCTGATAAAGGAAAAATAGCAAGTTCATGGGAGGAGGTCCTCAGAAGCTTAAACATTGAAATTTACTCCCACACAAAGGAATTGGTTACTCTTAGAACACATTTATGAAGAGTCGTCTGTCTTCTGGCCTTGCATCTTAGTTAACTGAATCCAGTTGAGACTTTTCTTTTTGACATGAATATCTGTGGAAGCTTCAAAATTCTAAGTGTTTCATCTGAAATAATATCCATAAAGACTGAGAATGGCATGCGACTCAAGCAATAATTTTATTCAAGTATGGCAGGAGAAAATAAACTGCTATATACCATGTTATAAGATGACATGGTCACTCATCCCTATTTCTTTTTAACACCTATGTAGATACATGAGAAGGACAAGAAGACATGAAAGATGTTTCAAGCAGAGATTGCAAGAAAGACAGGAAAAAGACTGGGAAAGAAGTCTGTGATTACTCTTGAAGATGATGATATAACAGGCTCAAGCTCCCTCTTTTGTCAATGTGAATTCTGAACAATTTCCATAGGTTCACATGGATTTCTTTCGGGTCTGTATTGGTGCCACTAAAGTTGGAAGCAAAGTCGTAAATGTAATCCCTCTGAAAGAAACTGTGAAATAAGACTATGTTTGATATTCACTTTTAGTCTCACTTATTTTTTAAATATTATTACAAAAAAGTCAAAGGATAAAACAAGTAATTTCTGAGTTTAATCCCATCACGTAATCTTCATGTCATTCAATAATTAACACAAATCATGGATATATTATGAACAACCAGCGCTGGGCCTGATAGCATCCTGACCTGAATTTGTATCTGACTGTGTGCCTGCCCATGTAATTGAAAAATTATCCCCAGTCTGATTATGAATCCATACATTGTTACAGTTTTGTAGAAGTGGCCTATAATGTGATAAAGATTTTAAAATAACATTACCACTGCTGGTGTCTGCAAAAAAGTCATAACCTTTTATGAAGTTTTTGTTTCCCAGCTATTGATTGCTACCTTCTTCATATTTAAATTCATCTCCTGTAAGGTGAAATGGTCCAGGGCACTTTCCTGAGAACAGTTTGCCATCTTTCAGCTGAATGATGGGTACAGAACCTGAAAGGAGGTGTCTTTGTAAGCTTTCCTGGTTGTTCTAAAAGTAAATAATGTGTGCAGATTGAGTTTGTTTGTGTCTTCCTCAATATTCTTCCACCTGTGCAAGGCTGAAAGAGGAAATTC
Source organism: Centrocercus urophasianus (assembly GCF_019232065.1). Classification (NCBI taxonomy): domain Eukaryota; kingdom Metazoa; phylum Chordata; class Aves; order Galliformes; family Phasianidae; genus Centrocercus; species Centrocercus urophasianus. Next base: position 16,554,403 of record NW_024884711.1, read on the forward strand.
AGACTCTCCCTACATTCAGTAGCCGCTAGCAACAGTCCAAGTCTTAGCCAAACTTGCAAAGTAGCTTTGGCCTGAGGGTCAAAGAAGGCAAACAACTGTCTTCCTACAATCATATATGCAGGGAACAATGCACAGTTGTCAAGACTTTTCCCTGTTGTGGTAACCACCATGTTCTTCAGGCTCACTCCATGTAAAGTGAGATGACTGTGACATGCTACATGTCACAAGGTGCAGTTTCACATCCTGCCCATAGGAAAACGTATTTCAGTCAACAGGCTTCCAGTGAATAAATGTTGGAAATTCTCTGAGACCAATAACCGTGTGGGATGAAGTATTATAGACTGATACTACCAGGATTCCATTCATCATTATTATTATTGCCACTAATAAAGACCAGAAAAATTGTTAATATTGTCATATAAACGAATGATAAAGGACACAACTCTGTTTTAATTAGAGATAGTCCTGGTACATTCATATATCACTTAAATCCCAGTACTTTGTATTGTACAAGTCAAGCAGATGGGACCAGGCTCTTTACAGAGCAAGGGACAATCGACACAATCTGGAACATGATAAGTTCCATGTGAACATGAGGGAAAACTTAACTGTGAGAATGACAGAGCATTGAAACAGGCTGTCCAGAAAGGTTGTGGAGTCTCCTCTAGAGATATTTGGAACCTGCCTGGATGCCTTCTTGTGTAACCTGCTCTGGGGAACCTACTTTAGCAGGGAGCTGGATGAGATGATCTGCAGAGGTCCCCTCCCATCTCTATAAATCTTTGATTCTATGATTCTGTGATATAAAGATGTTTGTCAAGTTACAGAAGCAGGGAACATATGAGAACCATTTTACAAGAGTGAAATCTAAGGAATTACCTAAGGACACAGGAATTTTGTGAGGTAATATTTATAGATGTTGCAGGTGTTGTGGTAATTGTAAATTGACAGCCTTACATCATGCTTCTCTAATTGGCTTCGGATTCTAGTTTCCACACAGTAATCTTAACGTTAATAATTTCATATCCTGCAGAAAGAAACCTCTTTTAATTTAAAAAAAAAAAAAAAAAAAAAGATCAGTTGGAATGACTGTCGCTGTGTGGCTTCCTTTGCAATTTAGAGTTGTGAGCTGGGAGGGCAATGCTGGGGTGCTGGGTTGTACTACATCAGTTTGTTTCCATAGTTAACAAAATGACCTGAACTCTTGCAAGAGGTGAAAATTCAAGGAACATACAAAAGTTATCTTCTTCGCTGAGAAAATAAACCATGGCATATAACATCCAGCTGTTGTATACTTGGAGGAAAAAATAACTCCTTATATTAATTAAAAGTATGTCACTGAAAAATTTGCAGATGTCATGAGATGCAAAGTTAAGGTTCTTGTTAAGTCAGCTGCATCTCTGTTCCCATGTGCTTGTGCTATCAAGGGACATAGGAACAGGGAAATGGAAATGAAAGTACTGTATAAATTGTAATGTCATTTAACATCAGTGTCCAGAAAGCACGTAAATATATGTTTAACTTCAAGACTGTGATTTACTCTGAGTCATGTGAAGTGAATGGGACCATTCATTCATTCTGTGTAAAAGTAAAGGGCTTTCACAGGATCAAGGATTCTCTGTCCTTTGAGATCTGCAGAAAAAAAAAGTGCTCTCCAATGTGAAAGGAACTTCTGTTTATTTTGTCTAAACTGATCGAGAGGCCAATTTAAAGACTTTTCTAGATTTTGGGAACCCTGCAGCCTTTATACTTTCTTTTATACTCTGATCAAATACTTTTTTTTTTTTTTGGTGTTAATAAAATAGTGTCAGAAGATTTGCTTGCACATCTTAATTCATTAATTTCTTGGACCTGTTCCTAACTCCTTCGTGTTCCACTTTTAAGTCAACTAAAGTGCCCACATAAGCAGGATTTATACCTTTCTTACTGATAAAAGCATTCAAAAAAATCTATTTTCATTTAGAAAATTCAGGTTCCTCAAACTCTTGGTGATGGGGCTAATCTTATATGTAATTGTCAGTGTATTGAAAAACATGTGGCACACTGAGTCTTGTAACATGTACCTGGCTGTAGATAAGAAATGAGGTTCTTCATTCAAGAAGCAGTATCTGCAAAGATTAAGTACATTTTAAATGAACAACGATGGTCCCCATAGATTTATTAAATACGATTGGCTGTAAAAAAAAATAAAAAAATAAAAAAAAAAAGGAAAACAAGGTCTAGCTCCACTCAAGGTCTCTAAGTTGGATGCCATGCTTTTGTGAGGAAAGCCAGATTCTCTTCACTTGCGTTTAATGGATTTTAGTATTAAAAAAAAAAAACCTGGATGCTAAGGAAAGCAAACTAGGAACCTGGAATTCAGGTGTGTCACAAGAAAGAAACTGAGTGCAAATTAAAATACAGATGCAGAACTCACCAGATCACAGGTATGAGCAGTAAGCTAACTAAAGAAATATAAAACCTCTCAGTGTATATTTTTGGCAACCGAGTAGGGGATTTCATTATCTCTAATGAGGGGCATGTTTTGGAGGGAGAATTTTCATTTACAATTGGAAAATACAGTTAGGGAACTTGAGATCCTGTACCACCAAAAATACTGACATTGCTGTGATTTATGGTTGCTCTAGAAAAATTCATACATTGTGAAGAAATGAACACTCCTGAAACATGGGCATGTCATGTAAGAAAGTGACAGTTATTTCAGTTGACCTGAAAATGTTCAGCAGAGAAATTTGTGGGTGGATGCTGACGAGTCTATTCTGTGAGCATGAAGAGGTCTCACAAGTTTGGGAGTTCAGGGCCATCTGGCACATGATAAAACACAGTATTTGCCATTGTCCTAACACTTTGCTGCATTTTGCTGTTTGACTGTCCATACTTAGCTGGAGGCTTTTGCTTTTTGTGTTTTGAGCTTTAGCTCAAGAGTTGTCTTTTTAATCATACACGTGTCTTTGTACTTGTACACCAGTGAACACACTGGGTTCCTAACATACAACTAGCAGCTCTTGGTGTTGTGGCAATACAAATAACGTTGTTCATCCTAATTTTACTTGAAGCACTAGACGTTTTCCCAGGCACTTTTTTTGAATCATAGGAAAAAGTAAACAATTTCATGTTGACTAAAATTTCAGGCATATTTTTCTAATTAAATAGATTTGTTTGCAGATGTAAAAATAAATTAAGATTTCCAAACTCTTTAGCTGGCTCCATCTCCCAGGGCTTGGGTATATGTCACTGAAAGTTTAACGTTATTGGTAAAGAATAAACATTACTCCGTGATAGATTAACTACATAAAGTTGCCTTGCAAATATTAAATAATTGATAGGGATTCAAATATGAAGTAAATAAAACCTGATTTTATTTACTCAAGCTTTCTGCCCCTCCTTTAGAAAAATAATGTCTATTCCCTAAGTGTGTTCAGAGAATACTGTAAATATATTTGCTGCTATCACATCCTTGTTTTGGTGCTGACACATAGTAAAAAGAAGCCTTTCAGGGCACTCTCTCTTTCGTGCTGGTGGTTTTTCATTTTTCATTTCAATGGCTGGATCAAGACTAACATGGGTGACAAAGTACAGCTCCCTCTTGCCCCCTCCTTGGCCTTCTTCTGTGCTTACAGCCACACTGATATTTGAGAATTAAAGAAGTAATCTCTGCTCCTAGAATTAATCACTTCGGTTTTAGGGAGATTTTTTGCATAATGCGGGAAGAAGAGTTGAACAACTGGGTCCTAAAAGCAGCCTAGGAGGTGAAGAACTGTGAAAACCAGACAACTGTGAATAGGCTGCGTGTTCATTGATTCCCATAGCACAAGTCTTTTGCTTGTTTATCACTTCCTGCTCACCCCCTGGAAGCCCTTGCTGCACATACCCAGAGTTCCTGAGGCAAGCTTGTTATTACAACCACAAAAAAACAAAACAAAACAAAACAAAAACCAAACGTAGATGGTGTTTGCAGTAAATAACAAATACATCTTGTTCTTGTGTCTTTAGCAGTGGTGGCCAACCACCACTGGAAACCACAAGAAACCTGTTCAGCTGTCATTACCCGGCACTCTCACCTTTATAAACATGTGCTGTAGCTAGTGTTCATATTTTCATAGCGAAAATAAATACAGAAGGCAACACTCCGTCTGTTCCTGGCTGGCGTTTCCTACAGAAAGAAATTAGCCAAAAATGAAGCAAATGCAGTTGCATTTTATGTTCGTTTCCACATAATAACTTTTGAGTCAACTGGCCAATTTCAGCTCAATTTGACAGAAGGTGAAAGGCTCTGAGATTATCAGCTTCCTACGAAGCTGAGGAAAATCAGCATCTGGATAGAGGAGATAAGGCCAAATGAGTGCTCCCACAGATGGGAAAGCAAATGGATCCACCCAGCCTGATTGCAGTTTGCTGGCCACCAAGAACAGCCTACCCATGGTGCTTCGTGAATGTGACAGAGGCAACATAGGATGGTGTCAAGGTTATCCTGAACAGTGAAGAAGTACTTCTCTAATATACAAGATGAATTTATATATTTCTGACCAGGAAAAGTATTGTGTTGAAAGAAGCAATGGAATATATGATATTCTTGAGAATACTAAGCAAAATTTCAGTTCTGAACAACAAACACAGCTCAAAAGCAAGCACTGATATGCTGTGTAGATCATGCTGTCCTAAAGTTGGCCTCTGTGATCTTGATATCTTCCAAATGCTGAAAAATTAAGTCCCAAAAGCAGGCACAAAGTATTTCCTGAGATAATATGGGAGAGAAGAGGGATCTCAGTATAAAAACAGGACAGTCTAGAATTTTTAAGAACTTATATTATCTAAATCTATATACACTGATGGCCTATTTTCCCTGGTTCTGAATATATGGAGATCCCAATAAACTTCAAATTGTGATTTCTCCTCAGGTGGCTAGATAAAAATTTTAATTTTGGTATCTTTTTGAATTTGGTCTTTTGATCTGATATTTTCAGAGACAGTGAAAATGAAAAACTCCATGCTGAAGCTACAAACATCTGTGCCAAACTGACAAAAGTAATGACTGGAAATTATCCATACCTCTTCATTTTGGAGGGGAGATCATCAAATTGCAAAGCTTTAAGTTGAGAGGATAACAAACAGAATATTTCTGGAGAAATTATGTATTTTATTTTTCTAGTGGAAATCTACTTTCAGTACCTAAAAAATTATCAGCAGACAAAAAATAATGGTGGATTACAGTTCACTGTATTAGAGAAACACCTCAGAATGAAAGAAGAAGAAACAGTCTACTCTGATCCTACCTCCTCCTTGGCCACCGTTTTGTCACAGCCACTTGTTAATTTGTTGTGCTGTCCAAAACATCCCTCCCTCTTACCTCAGTGTCTGTATTTCACTGAAGGACTGGTAGGAGAACAGTGCAAAGCCACACTCCTTCTGGCTTCTCTCCAAGAGGTTTGGGTCTGACATTCAAAGGAGAGAGAAACCTTTCTTCCTGTTTTCTTTAAGGAGCATTTGAAATAACACCTTATGTCTCAAAATTCGTATAAAATTTAAACAAGAAATTGCTATAAAAACTGTAAGCTCCTATTATCCATAGAAACAAGAAAACTGAGTGTTTTTGGCAGAGGGACTGCTAAAAGCATTCCAGAACAATCTCAAAGTGAAATATTTCACTTTCATATGAAGGTGAATTGCTGCTCAAAGCCATTTTTTAATGTAGAAGTGGATGTGTTTAAAGTATACATAAAACAAAGCAATTATTGAAAAAGGAACTTCGTTGTTTACTGCAGGAACACTGGCAAAGGAATGAAATCTGTCTCGTTGTGAATTCAGTTTTAAAGGGACTTACATGATATTCTTTATGAAGTAGCCTGTTTGTAGCCTTTTTGATAGTACGTTATCACAGGACTTCTAGAAAACTGTTATCTGGAACCAAGATTTAACTACTGAGATTCTGACCTTCAAATCCAATTAAACACCTTTTCACTGTTTAATGCCAATATGAATGTCCGCAGGGGGTATAACTTTGAGGATTCTTGACCTATATTTTTATACAACAGGTGTGGGTAAGACAGCTGAATGGACACATGGATGTATGTTGTCCTTCTACTATATTCAGCATGTCTTTATTCATATAAAATCTAATTTCTCTCTCACTTTCATCTCAAAACATTCAACTCTTTCAGACTCTGAGATGAATTCTTTGCCTTCAGAGAAGCAAGCAACGTCTTCTGCTCCACTGGAAGCTGAAATTCATACGTACAATGTGATAAAGATCTCCTCTATTTCTGACCATCCACTCAACGTTAGGCTTTATACAACAATTTTATATATGACGAACCCTGTTGGTCCATGTCAACTTGGTTTTCTCTTCTATCATGCAAATACAGAGAGTAAAAGAGGACAGGGATTTTCAGTGTTTCTATGCTCAGCTTCTGTGATAACTTCTGGTCCCCTGAGAAACAGTATCATAATACTTCTGCTTTTCAGCACTAACAGAGACCCCATTCTTTGTCTGAGCTTGCTCCTTGTTTGTTAAATGTGCATATCAAAATACCTTGGAGGCAGCCCTATCAAACTTGATCTGATATTCTTATAAAGGATTTTCTAGTGCTTCTTATTGCACTGACACAATCTTCGTCGAAAGAGTGCCAAAAGAGTAAATCACAGCATTTATCTTCCTTGTAGTGCAAAAAAGGGCAGAAAGAAGAGGGAAGCCTGTGTGTTATTGCCCCAACCTCTTGCATGCTTCTGATGTTGAAATCCAGCAGCTCTGGTTTCCATGAGTTTTGTGTGTGTGTGCCTGGAGACTGTCTTAATTTGCATGGTTCACTGCCAGGTGAGAAAGAATAATGCCTGAAAGTACAGAGCAAACATAGCTGGAGTATCAGACTACATTTGCTGGAGGGGGTTGAAATGGTAGCTGCACAATACCTGCCAGACCTTTGGCAGAGCTGTAAAAACACAAATAATAATAAAAGGAGGGAGACGTTGTGACCCAAGCAGCAGGGGTATGCCTTGTGCATACAAGTCCATCCAAGATCTGATTAACTGTCTCATAAGGTCCATGTGGAACTTGTAAAGATTTGCAATAATCCTGTATTGATACAAAACAGAGAACTTAATAGATAAAAATGGCTCATACAGCAGACCTTGGAAGGGAGTCAAGCCAATGCGTAGCTCTATACAGAGGTGAGCTATTATCTTCTTGTTCAGCTTGGACTTAATGCTACTGCCTGTATTAATGCCTGCCTGCAACCAACTGACCAAACAGCTGGCCAGCCAGCCAGACACAAGTAATAGTAAAGAGCTATGATTATCCAGCAGAGGCAGGCCATTCCTGAAGGCCAAATTTTGGCCACAATTCCCCAGTCCTGCCCTGTATGGATGCAGAGCTGAAATCCAGAGGCACCTCTTGCCACCTGACTCTCCCTCATTTCATGCTTTCTTTTTCATGTCTCTCACACTTCCTTCTTAGCAGACTGGTCTCTCACCATGTAGGTGACATTACAAATTAATTCAGCCTTATGCCATCTTGTAGCCTAAGTAACCTAATCAAGCTGTGGTGTCCCTGCCTATTACAGCGAAATTGGACTACATGGCCTTCAGAGGTCCATTCCAAGTCTAAGGATTCTATGATTCTACTGAGGTGTTCATACTGCTCTTATAAATAAGGACTAGCAGGGTCAGAAAGCTTAAAACTTTCCAATGTTGATGCTGCCCTACGTAAGTCCTGATTGTTCATAGCAAAAAGGAAGGGACAGTCCTGATGTGTCCTGCACTAGCTCTGCTTATCACCATCCTTTTTACATAGAGCCAGTGGCTTGCTTGCATTCTGTGCTTATCATCTTTCCTGCTCTCATCAGGATTAATGATTTACTTCTACAGCTCTTTGACTGGGGAGGAGTGCAGCCTCAGCTCAGCACTGGCACAGTGCATATGAGCAGGATCTGGCTTCTAGATGTATATATTTTGTGTGTGCATGCAAATATGTATGTGTTGTGAGGACAGCAATTCAAGCATTTCGGTATTTCAGCAAAAGCAAAGAGATTTAAGCAAGAGAAAAAGAGAGAGGGAAAAGGTTTATCTTACCTACTTGGAATATTTCTTGAAACAAAACTTAGTTTGCGCTAAAAAATATCAAAGTTGCTGTGCGTCTTTGACACGCTGTATTTCAACAGGAAAAAAACTGTTTAGAAACCACACACCCTCCTCCCCTGCCCTAGTATTAGTTACCCTGCAACCACACAGCCATAGCCGCTCTCCCTGTGAGAAAAAAATTTGGGTTTTGGGGGGTTGCAAAAAGAAAATCTGAATATTAATCTGGAGCAGCGCTCCTGGGCCCTGTCTGCCTCCACCCGCGCCTGCAATGGTGCTGGCAAAGCAGGGCCATGATGTCATGGCAGCTGCTGACGGCCTGACGGACAGCTTCCGCAGCGCAACATGGGGCCCTTTGGTCCCCCTGTCAGGCGGATTGGCAGCTGAATGGCACCAATGAGCACCCGGCCGCCTTCCCTCTGGGAATGCTGCCCTCGCTGATGGACAGAAAGCAAAGGGAAAGATTGTCTTTGAACCTGAAAAGAATCCTCTTTTTTCTCCCTAAAGCTCCTGCCCCCACTCTTTTTTCATTCCCCTTTTTTAAAGGTGTTTTGTTCCGTGGCGGTTACTGAGTCTAATGACACTGAATGACTTTTCCCCTTCGCAATCTGTCAGTCACAGGCTGGGCAGCAGGACTGTTAAATGAAGTCCTTTCAGAGCCAGACGGAGGAGGAATGTGTCAGTCATCCAACAGACCCCGCTGTGTTTGGATCTGTCAGAGGGGTGACAGGGCAGAGCAGCCGGCCTCGGCTGGGGTACATTCCCAGCAGCAGCCAGGAGGCCCTGACAAGCCCAGGTGCCGGATCCAGAAGGCAGCGGGTCTGATGGGCCTTCCATCAGCTGCAAGGCCTGGGGCAGCCTTTGGGCAGAGGGTGCACACTGCTAGCAAACCAGCCTTTAAGCCCAGGATGGATCTGTGCCGGGCATGGCTTTCAAATCACAGAGCTCTTAACTAAAACACTGGAGACAGTAATCCTCTGGATGAAATGCACTTGCTTGGACTACAATTCCAAGCCATTTCTGCTGAATTGTCTTAATTTCTTGAGTTTCCCCTGGTAGATGACATTCTATTAATCTTACCTATTAGGTTAAGAGTGATGTGAAATTTGTTCTGGGGCTTGAACAGTTGGTCCTATTCACTCAAGCAGTGTTTTGCTGCACGTTATGAGAAGCGCCCACTGTTACTCTAATGAGAATAATGATCCTGTGCTTGTATTTCAAGGATTTGCTATTCCATCTGTTTTTGTTTTCTTTTTTTTTGCGAGGGAGTGGATTTGAACAAACAGCTCCTGTTCTTATCTCAGCTTTCAGGGAATGGCTCTCTCCTGCTTTTAGAGGTGGCAATCTGTGGTTTTGTACACAATGCATCCTGTGTTACTACGGCAGCCAGATGCCTGATGCATTGAAATATGTAATAAGTGGGTTTATATCTCCTGTGGCACTGCTGGGATCCTTGCTGGTTTGCGTACCCATGGTGTAATCCCCAGCCCAATGGAGCTGGCGGTCACGATGCCCTGTCTGGGACAGATGCTGCATGGCAGCACCAGCTCTTTTCCCATCCTGACTCTTCTGCTTCTCTGCAAAGTCATGGAAAACCAGTTTTCTCTCACATCTTGTCATTCACTACCTTAGCCAGAGCCTATTGTGTCAGCATGTGATTAAAAGCAGCAGCAAAATGCATTTCCTCTGCCTTCTTCACCTCTGTCCCAATGGGTTTCTCTTGCATTTACTTGCAGAAGTGAAGCTCTGTCTGGTCTGTGGTGCTGTGGCCACCTCTCATCAGGAGTTGCTTTGGAGGTTAGCTGCTGCTGACAACCATAGCTACAAGAAGATGTTGGTTTAGAAATCTGCCTGTTCTGGATGTCTGATAAGTTACACTCTGGCCCTGACTGCTTTCCTTTCATTGTTGAAGGAAAAGAGTAAAGAAAGAAAAAATTTCAGAAAACAAACCCTGCATGACTTAGTTGAGAATCATTATAAATGGAGGATGATCTAGCTTCATCCCATCAAGCTGCACAGGTAGCTGCACAGGACAATACCACACAGGTTGGTGGGTCAGTGTCCTTAGCATTTGGCTGTGAGAAGTTTTCTGCATTTGTCTGGGTTAACTGGAGTTATGTTCTCTAGGAATCAAGCAGTCTTATGGGTTGGCAAAACTTTCATGGTACATGGTGCGCTCCCAAATGAAGATGTTTGAGCTCAGCTGGGATGGCCAACCCAAGTCCATAGAAGGGAAACCCATTTCATCTCCATGGGTGCTTGCTTCATCCATCACTCAGAGGCTAACCTGAAGTGCAGGGAGGTGCAGGAGGAAATGGGGTCTGTTGTCATGTATATTATTTATCCTTTATTTGGAGAGGTGTAATTATGCCCAGAGGGCAGTCCATCACTGTCCTCAAGCTGCATCAGCCGAGACTGACTGGCTCCTCTTCTACCATTGCCTGGAAAAAAAGCTGGGCTGCACAGTGGGCCCCATGTGGAGCATATGGCAGTGGGGCATCCTGATGTGGTCAGAAAGGTCACTGTCCCCACAGGAAGGCCAGGGAAGCCCAAGGAGCATGTGCTAACAAAGGCAGTGGCCTCTTGCCTGTATGCGGACAGGAACGTAATTGCTGAACATAAGCTGTCATTGTTTCACAGGAAAGAATCAGACAGCCCTGTTGGGGTTCTGAGGACCTGAGGGATGGCTTGACCCTAGGCGAGTACTGAAAACCTTTCGTCAAAAAAAGGTTTCTTTTGTAACTACCTGAGTGGGTAGTTAGAATCAAACCTAGCCACACTGCCTGAGTCTGCAGCATGGACTACAAACTGTGGGAATCAAATTCTTCTACACCAGAATGCACTGAAACTTTCCCAGACTGGTTAGTGTTGCTATATTTTATTTTGGTTTTGAAGATCAATAAATTACAATGAACTAACCAGAATTTCCTTTTTGAATGCAGCTCTTTTAATTTAATGAGCCTTCTTTGTTGCAGTTTCTGCCACTATCCTGTTCTTAAATATTTATGGCATGACTCTATGCATACCCTGCTCCATTGATGGGAATGAGTGATGTATCAGTTTGGATGTCTGTCTAACCTATCTCCAGGCTCAGCCACAGAAAATTGTTGGGCTCTAGCAGCTTGTCACTCACACAGCTAAATAAGTTTTGGGCCATATCAACATCTGCTTAAAAGTGGCTGGACTGCCACTGAATTGCTAAGCCTCAATTCAACCCATATAAATGGAAATTTTTACTGTTGGCATAAAAACATTTACAAGCTGAGACATATATTATAATGGGAGAGAAAATAAACCCTTAAAAAATCTGCACCCCATTTGTTCAGGCTGTGTCTGAACGTTCCCATGCTGAGAAGCACTTCTTGCCATTTATTAACTGTGGCTTTAACTAGAAAGTGGAGCTGCTCGCTCAAATACAGTGCATTCCTGGCTCTCCTGCTGGAATAGCTGTCATTTTGCTGAAGAGCTGTGTCACTGTGACATATGTAACAACAGTAACAATGCACCCAACAGTGCTGGGTCCTTCAGCATCCAACATCCTCCTCTCCGTGCCTCTAACATTGAGCATAAGCGTCATTGCCTCCCTGTGAGTGCCCTACCTATATTAACAAACCTCACAAAGTATTTTTAACGAGGTATTACTGCTTGTGTTTGCACTCTAGGCTTTTCTCAATAAAAATCTGCAAAACTGGAGAATAAGATGCTCTTTCACACTTCTAAACACACACATGCACTTAAATGTGGTTTGTCCATTCACCCAGCATAGCAACTAAGCAGCGTAGCCAATAAGTGGTAAGTGAGGACTCTATACATTTTAGGGAAAATTTATTCAAAATTTATGTCCATTTCTGTACTTTTATGTCCAGAAGGGTTTGTATGTATGCGTGCCCCTGCTAATTGCACATGGGGAAATGTACAGGGGATCCTGTTTGTGAAGTAATGCTTTCAAAATCAGAGACTAGTGTGAGAGCCCAGTGAGCAGGAGATCTTTCCTTCATCCATTTCCTTAAGTTAAGCACTAAAGTACCACAAACTTTTTCTGGTTATTGTTAAAGGGAAATGGAAAGTTTTGAGCAATCTCCTATGTAAAGGTGCTTATATTGCCCACAAAAGAAACTGAAAGGGAGGGGGAAAAGACCCTCATCTGTGGTACAGTGATTTCAAGTGGCGAGCTTGGGAGTCCTGCTTTTAATGGAGGCATTTAATTTTCAACAGGTGCTGCTGCTTGTTCTCTTCAGGGAATTCTCCCTGGTGAATTGAGGATCCTGCTTGCTTGCCTGCTTGCAGGCTTGCTGCCTGCTTGTGGGTGAAGCAAGGGAATGGAACTTGGTGTAGTGGTAGCAAGTGCAGGAGAGTGGGTCCTGGGATCAGAGCTGGGTTTTGGTTAAATGTGGCCCTGCTGCTGCGGATAGACACTTCTCAGTTCTGCATTGCAGCACTGAGGGACTTCATCTTTGGGGAGGAATGAGTAGGACTATGCTGCAAGGGCAGTAGAACATGAGGACATCCTCACTCTCTTGGGCTATCTGGGAGGGGCCTGGAGCTGGCCAGGCTGGCTTTGTTCCCACTTTTTTTCTGGCATAAATTATTGTAAGTGCGATTTAAGTGACCTCAGTGTCTAACTACTTGATTTGAATGCACAGTTAGAAAAATGCACACGTAAATAGCCAAAATTGGACATTTCAGTTAATGGTGAGGACAGCAGTAGGGGCCGGGTTAAGAAATTCTGACCTTGCATCTGAAAGTTAGCTATACTGTACATTTAAACTCCCCAATTGGCTGAAACCTTACACACCCTGGCATCTAGTCAAACCTCAAAATGTCAGATTTGCTGACGAGGAGTACATGTCCTCTGGAGACTGCTTACTGTGCAACAAAATGCCTTTCCAGAAGGATTAATATCAGTCTGTCTGATTGCCTATTCAGTCCAAAGTAGCAAAGTGCAGAATAAATGCTTGAACTTGATGGCTGGGATCACTTTGGGGGTCTTCCCTCTTTGGGTCTCCACCAGTTCCAGCACTGCAGCCCAGTGACCCTTCCAGAGATGTGAGTAAGCTGTTTCTCACTTGGGTGGTCCTACTAACATCTGTAGAATTGTTTGGGTCAGCAACACTGAGTGAGAAGCTACTCCAGTGTGTATCATGACCTGAGTCATGTGGAATTGGTACATCAGATTCTTCCTAGAAAAGCTTTTTCACAGAAAAAAATAAAAAAATAATAAAAAAATAAAAATCTGAGCTATTCAATAGCATTTACAGCATGCCAGAAAAGACAATAGCCCTGGATTTTGTACAATCTTTCAACAGTGTCTGTGGAACAAGCAATTTCTTCTTCTGGCAAAGTCCGTAATATGATGCGAACCTTTAAACTCAGTAATAAACCTCAACAGTGCTGCCTGAGATCTGCTGTTATTAAGAATTGATGTAGCCATCTGGCTACATCTATCTGTTGTTAAACATGATGTTTATATGATGTCATAATGTATCTGTGCCTCTATAAAGAAAGAAATGTAGTTTTCTGCACCAGTGATCTTGTATTTTGAGAGATAGCACAGTCATTTTCCACCCTTTCATGATTAATGTATCCTTCTTTAACCATCCTCCAGCAAAGCTGTGAGCTCTTTAAAAAACGTTACATCTGTTAATTGCTGTCTAATATTTATGAACTCATTTTCTTTTATTCTCTTCCCTGGACCTAGAATCTCCCAGAGGCCCTCAGATCACAGGCTGACAACTGTCAGGGTAGAATATACCTTTTGTTCATCAGTGGTGGTGTGAAGCTGTTAATATTCAATTTTAAAGAAGCATCATGCTATACTATGCTGCACTGCTAGGAGCTGGTGAAAGAGTAGGGCAATGCTAGCTCTGTGTTCCTGTCCTTTTCTTACAGGACAGCAGTGTCATAGTGACAAAGGACCAGGCAAGATGTAGATAACCTGGCCAGCATCATTAGTAAACAAAAGCTTGGTAAGCATTTGGTAAGCAGGCTTGACATGGCTTGTGCTTCCTGATATTTCCTCCAGGTCTGAGGGTGCATGGATGGAAGCTGGGAATCACAAAACCATTGAACAGTTGAGATTGGAAGGGACCTCTGGAGGTCATCTAGTTCAATCCTCCCAATGGAGGAAATACCTCCACCTGTGGGTGTAAGCCTTAAGCAATTGCTTTTGCTATGATACGCACAAAATACCCAAGTTCCACGAGTCCTTTGTTCAGGGACACAGGTTGCTGGTTAACCTGAAGCACCCAGGCAGGTCTCGATGTGTGGCAAATCTTGACTGGCCTCTTGGATCTTCAGGATGGTCTGAGAGTGAGCATGGGCTGGGCAGCCAGCAGTGTAAGTACGATTTTAATTTGACTCTCAATACTCAGGGACAGATTTGGCTGCTTCCTCTGCTCCTCACTGCTCATGAAGTCACTCTTCCTTTGCAAAGACCTGTTCTTGCCTCAATAAATACAGCTTTCCACTGCTGATGTTTATTTTCCTTGGGGGGGTCTCCTCATGCACTGTCACCTTTCCCTTTTTAATTTCAGCCTCTTATGGACTACATGCTGGTTTGCAAAACCTGCCAATCTGAATGAGTAGCCCAGGGAATACAAGTTCCTATGGGATAAATATTCTAACTTATGACTCATGGATTAGAATAGTAAAAGCTGATGCATAGAAGGCCCTGGGCACTAGCATACCACTGGTGTTTTAAATTTATCTTTTGCAAATGAGAAAGATGTTTTTCTTCAAGACATACAAAAATATACCAGCTCAGTACAATCTAAACGAAGTTATGTGGGAACACTGCTCTGCACTGTATTGCCAATCTCTTGTGTTTATGTATAAATTTCCATGGGGCATTCCTGTCTGTAAAACTACTCAGAAGGCTTTCCTGTGGACTCCTTTTGACTGGCAGGAATACTAGCAGCCCTAAGTGTCATGTTGTTCATTTGTGCAGGGTGTTTTTACAGCTATTCAATAGCATCTGTGAGCCATTTGCTGGCTGAACCCTGGCTCTTCAGGTAGAGGTCGACGTGTGAGCCTCAGCCTGCCTAGTGGGGGTCAGGAGGCAGCAGTGAGCCCTTGGGCTGGTCTCCCCTCAGCTGCTAAACTGAGTTAAAAATGGTGACTTTTCATAGTAATGAAAGAGAAGTCTTTTTATTCCCCCTCTTTTCTCTACCCCTTCTTGCTTTTTGTGCTGGAGGGAAAGGGAAGGGAAAAAGCTCTGCATCTATTTGCAAGGCAGATGATGTGCCTGTTTCTTGACATTTCACGTATGCCTTAAAGTGAAGTGAGGAAAAAGTGGAAAAGATCAAATCTGTGCAATGCTAGACACTGATGTTCCTGCACAAAGGGTGACAACAACACATTTTTTTAGAGTTATTCACATCTAATCCTTGGGCAAAATTATTCTGTATGACTCACTTACTCATTCCTCTGTTTTATCACACCAAGTCCAATGTCACATGGGCTTTGAAGAATGAACCTTCTGTAGAGTTTGAGTAATATATAGAAAGGCCAAAGGGGTTGTAAAAGAATAAAAGCACTTTATAAAAAGGCACAGACTACAGAAAAAGTTTTAAAATGCGGTACAACCTCCAGATCATCCAAAATATTCTAAAAATTTCCTAAAGGCCAATGTCTGTTTTCTCAGCCAGCAGAAGAGTTAGTGTGGGATTTCAGCTGTACCAAAAATAAAGTGAGAGCCCAGAGTGACTCTGGATCCAGTGTACAGAATTGGTATCTCTGGCAGATGCAGAACTGAAACCTGAAAGCAGAAATATCTTCTATCTGAGGTTCCCATTTTGGTCATCTGTGCTCATGAAACTAACTGAACTGTGTTTTTCAGTCAAAGGAAGAAAAACTGCATTTTTCAGTCAAAGACATAGGAAGTTACTGGTTACATTTCATGTTTAAGACCACAGCTAGTATGAACCCCGTATTGGCCTAGAAACTACAGTGAAAAGTTGAAAATGAGCAAAAGGAAATGATGAAACATTCTTATCTTCTCAATTATTTATTCACTGTTTTCCCCCTTCGTTTTCACTCCTGGGATAGTAATGAGTTTTACGAATGTAAGGTGTCAGCTGCAGGCTTTTCTGTTGAAACCTCTGAATTTATGGTTCCTCTGGGCATTGCAGGCATGGATAATGCATAATTTACAAACAGACTTGAAACTTTCATCTTCCTTTTCCCACTTCTTTTCAGAGCTTTTTGTTCAAGAAGTGATTTGTTTTGCTGTAGTGGAAACCATATGCTCTTCTGAATCTCAGTGGAGTGTAGAAATTCTGCAGTATTACCAGATGTTGCAGAAGAAACTCCACCTGACACAGGATTACATGAATGTCTCTCCTTCAGTCAAAACCATCTTTCTAAGGGGATAGCTTACTTTTTTTCCCTGTTGTTTGGTGGTAGGTGACATCAAATCACAGTCAGTGATGATGGAGGTACAGTCTCAGACTCACATAGTCTGTGTTTTGTTTCTGGTGGGCTGAAGCTGGAAGCTTTAGCAAGCCATCTCTCAAGAACATGGGTCAATAGTTTGTAAATTCTAGTCCTGCTTCTGGCATTGACTGTACTTTGTCCCTAAGGAACGTTAGACTTACTGTGTCAGATAAAGCAAGACTTGTTCAGACTTGGAGTGACCATGGCCTCACACTCATGTGTGACCAGGTGCTGCAAGGTAGACTGGAAGAAACATGGTATTCGAACAGTTAAAAGAAATTACTCTGGCTGAGCTTCTCTCTTCTATTCAGTAGTTAGTGTATAACTTGAACAAAAAAGGCTTATGTTCTCCCTAAAAACATGACTGTAAAGTATACTTAATAAAACATTAGATGCTCTTTTTATTCTATATATACTTTTGGTCTTGTGTGAGTCTCTGTGGCTATTTTTTCTTGTGGTAGCAAATCGGGGGGTATAGGTGCTCAAGGACAGGGGGCGAACTTTTCCTTTTGCCTGAAATGTTGAGAAGACAACCTCAAACCCAGAGCTGCTTAGGGAAGACTAAGAGAGCAGGACGAGGCAAAGGCATGGATTTGACTCAAAAAATGGGCAGCAGGTCTTGGTTTCCTAGGTATCTTTTTTTGACACCTTAGCTGCAGGCCGTGGATCCCCAGATGTCTGCAGACTACAGCTAAAACCCAGGGGTTTGCTAAGTGCTTCAGTGACTGCTGTTTAAGCTACACCTAAAGTGAGTCGTCAGTAATCTGAGAATAGTGTTAAAACATGGTTTTTCCTCCACTCCCCAGTGTAATTAAAATGTCATTTCATCTTGCAGTACAGAATCATAGAATCATAGTCCTTAGAGTTGGAAGGGACTTTTAAAGGCCATCTAGTCCAACTCCCCTGCAATGAACGGGGACATCCACAGCTAGATCAGGTTGTTCATGACCTGATCCAGCCTCGCCTTGAAAGTCTCCACAGTCAGGGCATCCATTACCTTGCTGGGCAACCTGTTTCAGCGCTTCACCATTCTCACTGTAAAAGACTTTTTCCTTGTATCTAACCTAAATCTACCCTCTTCAAGCTTGAACCATTTTCCCCTGTTCCATCGCAACAGATACCGCTGAAGAGTCTGTCCCCTTCTTTACTGTAGCTCTCCTTCAGATATTGAATGGCTTCTATCTGGTCACCTCAAAGACTTCTTTAGGCTGAACAGCCCCTGCTTTTTATAGCTGGGAGCTGTCTGCCTACACCATTTCTGGGCCAGCTGAGGGGATGAAACCCAGGCACGGCCACTGTCATGGGCTTAAAGATGTTCCCCCTGCCTCCTCCTGATGGCTCATGGCCAGGCTGTGAGGTCCTCTGTCCAACCCACCAGCATTTTCCACTGAGATTTACCATGGCTGTCCTTACTGGTCGCGAGGTGTGAGTCTCACTGGCAGAGCCTCATGCTTTCATAGCAACATCTCAGCCCAAATATTAACTAGTATTTACCATCAAAAATAGCAACATTTTGGTTTTATATATATATATATATATATCATTTAGACATATCTGGTGAACCCAGTATGTTATGTGGGAGGACCTTTTACCATATATGATGGTGGGATTAACTGTGATTTCAGCCAATCTGTTGTATAATTTACTCTGCTGCATTGGACTACACATTGTTCAAAGTTCAAGGCTTCCAGCATAAGTGAAATATATTGCTCAGAGAATGTGCTGTGAGGTTAGATGCTATGGTTTAAGTGCGCACAATCACACATTATTAACTCGATCTCTCAACATTACAGAAAATATCATTAGTATGGAAGCTGTCTTTTTTACTGCAGTATCTAGTTCACATAAGGAATCCTTCTGACACATAGAATTGTTATTCTTTGAATTTAGAGTAAAGTTTGATAGCTCTCTTCAGCAGTGCACTCTGGAAATGCAGCAGATCAGCACAAATATACAGCCCGTCACAGCCAGTCTTGCATAAAACATGACCTGCAGTTTTGAAACATATGGTTACATGTGTTGTAATTTAAGTGGCATCTTCTTTAGTCGGCAGAGCATGCTGGAAGTGGAGTCAGCACCTTCACCTGCTGAAGCAGAGACTTCTCCAGCGGCTGATGTTGGTTTCCACTTGTGTACGATTGAACAAGAATGTGAACCTTGGCACTCAGTTCATACAGGGAAGACACAAGGGCCTTTCCATTCCTTGTCTGCAAGCTGCTAAAAATGCAGCTTATCATAAACCTTGTGGTCACTCTTTGTGGTCCCACCACCTGAAACCTTCCACTGTGGATAACCAGATACATCCCTATAGCAGAAGTGTTAAACTTTCCCAGTAACACTTGTTTTTGATATTGTCTTTTAGTCTCAATTGGGAGAGCCCTATACTGTTACATCTTGCCAAATATATATACATATCTTGTTGCAGCCTATTTTACTGATGCATTGTAAAGATTTAAGAGCCTTTCTCAGTCATAGGAACTAAATAATAATAAGCACCTACAATAGGGGAATATCATATCTTTGCAAGGAGACTAACAGGACTTGTCCTCCTACTCCTGACAGCTGCTTCTGGGAGACATTTCTGGGCTGTCAGAGACTCTCTCTTTATGAGCAGATTCCTTTGTAAATCTTCACTGCCTAGACCAATTGATCTACAATTGGCATCTGGTTTTCCCAGTTATGATTTTTTTTCTCCTTTCTCATTGTCTCCTTTTTTTTTTTTTTTTTTTTTTTTCCTATCTGATTGTCTACTACTTGTCTCTTCTAGTTATTCTTTTTTTCCTACTTTTACGTAGTCTTTATTTGGTGATGAAAACTATTTGGGAGCAAAAGAAATGTAAATCCAGTATAGATATTGTATCAGGCTTCCCTGGAATTTTGGCAAAGGGTAAGTCTGCTTTGGGCTGAGTAGAAAGAGTTAACTGAAGCAGGTAGATAGAATGGCCACTGGAAAGACAGATATTTCCCTTCAGAAAACTTATTGCAGAGCATGGCTTGTAAATATGAGGAGAAATATACCCACAAAGTTCACCTAGCCTTTCCCAGCACTCTGAAACTGAATCATCTGAATTTGTTTAAAGGTTTTTGATCCAAAGAGCAAGAGAACATTTCACTACAACTGTGCTTGAACCTTTGACACTGGAAACGGAGGAAATTAAAGCATCTGCTACCAGTTTCTCCTGAGCAAGGAAGATGTAAAACCTGCAGAAACACAGGCTGATCTTTTCCCTTATATCGTCATTTTCAATGAAGGGAAAAAAAAAAAAGAAAAAAGGAAAAGCTATTTTTTGGAAGTGGGAAAATATCTGTGTTTGCATTTCTGTCTGTAATCCAGTGTGTGGCTGATAAGAGGCTCGTGTGTTCATAGCAAACTCTATGACATTTGAAGTCAGAGCAGGGTTGGAATGGGGCTGATTTCTTTTGCTGCCTTTGTCCTGTGCTGAGCTGTGCCCTGCCAGTGAATTGCACAGTATCTTAAAATGACCTTTCATTTAGGCTGTATAGAGATACTTTCAGTCAACTGGTAGGAGCAAGTGACCCCTGACCTCCTGATTTTCACTGTGTGCATGGAGGCATTTTCTGCTGCTGATGGGTGGTCCCAGTAGACAGTGGCCACAGATGTCTGCTCCTGATAAATCCAGAGTCGGGCTAGTGGGAGAAGACCTGTCACTGGCTTTGCTAGAGAGTGAAATATGTAAGTTGCACACAAGAGTTTCTGCTCGCTTTCAAGCTCCATTGCTGGCTGTGAAGACTGAAACCACCTGACGATGATGCTATGGAACTGCAATCTGTGTTACAAATGTCCCCCTACTGAGGGGCTTCAGAAACAGCTTCCACCTCTCTTTGCTTGATAACCAGGATTCGGGGTCAGTTGTGGTGTGTATGATCTTCCTGTTCACTCTGGTAGCAGCTCTATGTTTCTGGCGGAACGCAATCATGACACCATCCATCTCACAGTGACTGAGCCTGGTTTATTTGTCATTAAGATATTCCTGCACTGGAAGCCTTCACTTGAGAACTCTTTCTTGGAGCAAGTTCTGCTTTTTTAGGTTGTAGCACCTTTCAGAGAGGTTAGCCAAACCTCTGTCATCGCTGGCTCGGATGGCTTATTCAACTGCACCCATCCCTCTTGCCCATCCTCTTCTTGCTCTCTTTCTTTTTTCTGGTGCCAGTAATTTCTATAAATGACTGTATGCTGCTCAGTGGCAATAAATATTATTAAAGGTATATCACTTTACTGCTGTAGTAGTGGGAGAAGAGGTGAGCAACATATATTTCACTTCTTCAGAGGCTTGGTTCCCTTTGGCATGCCTTTCCCTCCCCGAAGATTTGCAAAATTACACTCTAGTTTCCCTTCCCAGATGAACTACATCCTCACATCTGTCTGGCTTTGCTCCAACCTGCTCCAAGTCAGTAGGAGCTGGGAGGAAGGTTTAACATGCAAATTGAAAATGTCAAATTTTGGGTTTATTTATTACTAGTTTTTGTAGAAAGAAGGAAGTAGAAAGATTTTCTGTCATGATAGCTCACTGTTGCTGTTTCACTTTGAGTAAGTGAACTTCTGGGTTGCAGTGAAAGGAGTGCTGGGGCAGCTGAGAGAGACAAAATGAGCAGTTCGATAGAAGCAAACTCAGTCTTATTGGGAGAGTGTGGCGTCGGGATGTATGTCTTTAATGACTGAACTTTTTGGACACTGGAAGCTGATGGAAAAGCAACAATTGCTGAAACAGGTGTTGCTACATTGAAGCAGTTGTGTTAAGACTTGAGAAGCAAAGGTTTTGGAGTACCTTGAGATGCCAAAATGAAAAACCTGTTAAAGGTAAAATCCTGAGAGGAAGACAGAAAGAGCCAAGCACTGTAATCTTTTGGAACTACAGGAAACAGCTGAAGAGTTTCTCTCAGAAAGCTGAATCATTTCATGATTGCTTATTGTGTTAAAACCGAGAGCATTTGTTTATGCAAATTAAGCATAATCTTTGGCAAGCACAATTTCAGTGAAGGGCTTTTGGGATGTCATAGGTGTTATGTTGTGGCTAAATTCATTTTAATGACACGGAGAAGGAGTATTTTACATAGATATTGTTTTGATCTGGGCAAACCAGGAGAAGACCAGAAATGCCTGACTAAAGATAAGCAACAAATAATTAATTAGTAATTCTATTTCAGAGGAAAAACATACCATGAAGAGAAACTAATCCAATGAAGTGTTTGAGCAGTTCCTGGTAGGATTGATGCTACTGGTAGTATTTGTGCTCCTTTTGCGGAGCAAATTGTTCATATATAGGCCCCTAGTGATGTGAAAGTCATTCATGTGCTCGTATCATACATGATCACCAGTATGCAAAGAATACAGGAGGTAATAAAACTTTCCACTGTTGATGTACAGTGTTGGTCAATGTTAAGCTAAACTGTCCATGTCTGCTACTACTGTGTGTATTTGTTGAGTTATCTTCCACATGTGTTTTAAAGCTGGAGACAAGCAGTCTGATATAGCAATAAAAAAAAAAATTGCCAATTGCCACCTAAAATTGAGTGCCTATACTGAGGCAGAGAATAAGGCCATGGTTCTTAGTTTGGTGGTGTAAAGAAGTTCATGACCTTATTTGTAGAAGCTGAAATGTTAACTGAAACTGACCATAAATCACTTACCAGTTTGGGTTTGTCCAACACCCTGACTAGAACAGTGAGGTGATTTTTCACTGCAGAGATGTGATTTGTCTATCTAATATAATACCAGTGGGGAAGTGTTAAAGATAGGCACCTAAAGGGGGCATTTGATAAAAACTGAGAGAAGTCCAAAGTATGCGTCACTTGGAAAAATTTCCCACAATTTTAACTGAAATATGGGCTATGATATCTGTGATAAATACTTATATAAAGTCATCAGTACAAGAGCAGTATTCTTTCAGCTTCCCTCATCCATTCAGAGGAGCAGCTCCTCATAATAAAGGAGAATTTTTTGAAGACAGCAGAAGCAAAGTGATTCATAAGGAGTTGAAGAAAAATTCCTGAAAAAGATAGATGAAAGTTACTTAGGGATGGAAAAAAGACTTCTGGTGAAAAATGATACTGAGAAAGTTGTCAGGGCTTGTTGCCTATGTCAAAAATGCAGACCACACTGAGTGGAAAGGTTTTATATCAGTGTTCCAGGGAAAAATAAGCATCTTGCTATCGATGGCTGCTTACAGAAATTGTGGCAGTGGTTTGAAAAAAGTAATAAAATAAAGATAGTTCTGAAAAACTCAGATATATTTGAGCAAAATTATTTGTAAATTGAAACTTCAGTAAGATATGATGTTATGCTTTTAGTGTCTTTCATATTTTGCCAGTTTTATTTTTCTTGATTTTTGATGTGTTGAATTAACAAGGAGATTGATTTTAAACATTTCTCATGACATCTATCTTTAAGATATATTAAAATAATATCACTGATACAAAACAAATAGGTTGTCAGCAGAAACAAGTTATCAAGCAAAATGAAAGACAGCATGATGGAGGAGAAATAGTTCTGTAGTTCAGTTAAGCGAAAGGAAGTTATGAGTATGCATATTGATGAGAAATTCATTAAAAAGCAGACATTGGAAAAGACATGACTGAAACTAGAAGTAAAAAAAACTGGTGAGAGCTTTCTTCTTCTGTCCTCCTGGCAGTGATCCATTGCATGAAATAGCACTTGTCCTGCACAGCGTCAACACTGCTTGAAAGCAAAATCCAGGCTACAGAGAGCAGAGTCTGACATCATAGTTTTTACAGTGAAAGGTGGGAAAAGGTCAGCTTTAGGATCCTCACATGCAAAACCATTTTCCTATATTTTTGACTAGATTCAATCAGCTAAGTGAACTGTCAAAAAGAGAACTAGTTAATTCCAATGAAATAAATACAACACATCAGAAAAAAGTAAGATTATTCCAAGTCTTTTCTGTTTCATGCATCCAGATGGATTCTGGATCCTTCATCAGTTCTAAGTTTGTCAGCAAAGGTATTGACCACTGTGAGAAAGAGACTGACACCCACTCCATGCCTTTCCTCTACAGCCTGGACCAAGAAAACACTTCACAAAATGTTCAGCTCAAGTTGGGTGTTCACACAATACTCATGCAAGGATGTGGTTGTATGCTTCTCTAATTAAGAACATTTTCATGAAGCAAGGTCTGGGAACATGTAAGTCCTACCTTGGATAAGAAAGGCCACGTTGAACAGATCAAGTTAAAGTTGTCATTATTTGTTGTTTCGAAAAAATTTCTACAACAAAAAAAGTGGTACTGCGGCTTAGTAACCTCCCTCAGCAAGGAAAGGTGAGATATGTTCACCTTTGTGGTAAATACAGGACACCTGAGCTTAAATATCTGACTTGTGGTTTTGGACACATCAGCAAGTGTGGCCATTCTAGAAATCCCTGAACAAACTGACACTGTGCTGATCTGGTGTGTGTTAGCCAGGGAAATGCAGAAATCAGCACAATCTAAGAATCTCGGCAAGTTAGGCTGTAACATATATATTTTCTGCAGAGTGATAGTGTTGACCCACCCATTTGTTTTCTTATCTTTTTACAAGAAAACATTTTGTTTCTGCAATGGAAAATGGAGTTTTGGTTCTGGTGTGCGGTGTCTCTGTTTTCACAGGGCTTTTTACTTGACTTCACAATGTGCTTTTCTTCTTTTTTTTTTTTTCCTCAGCATACTTCCTCGTTACCAATGCAGCGTGACTTGGCAGAAAACGAGTCCAGAATATGTAACTAAAGAAAACATCTGTTCAATGCACATAAGCATATAAAATTGCTCTTCTTCAAATCATGTGGGACAGGCCATTGGATCACCTGGGAATTAAAACAGAAGAAAAATGGACAAAGATGCTAAGAACTCTTAGGATAGATTGTTAACACATACTGTCCTGGACAACCTGCTATTCTCTTACTAATGAAACTACTTCCATAAAAACAAGAGGAAAAGAAAACCTAGAAAATGGTGTGGAAGTCTCCCACACTTGATGCTAATTCAGTATCTCAACAGTATATAGACCCCTGGCAGCTTGGCCAGATAAAACACTATTTCCGGCTCCAGATGTGTTTTTTCGTATTCAAGTTTGCACTTAGTCTTTCATTTCTGCTCCTTTTGTGAACAATTGCCTATCAAGTCAGTGTTACATGCAGCAGGTTAGCTGATTCCAACAAAGAAGGGAAACAAGAAAACGTTTCCTGGGAAAGATCTTTTTAAAGAAAGGCCCATCCCATTGATATAAATCAATAAAAAGCAAGTGTACTCATTTAACCAGTCAGAAAGTCCTAATATGTCATCTTGTCATGCGCAGGACTCAGCTGCGTTAATAGTGTTATCCTCTTTTCCTTTTAGAAAGGAATTCATTTCAGAGAGCTTGTAAAATACAGTATACTGAATTAGAGGTTTCATTATTCACAGAAACCTGAAGAAAAAAGAAAGATCTTTCCACACATGATTAATACCTCAGCTGAATACCATGTGCTGGATGTGGGCCATTCATCAGCAATTTAACATCTGTAATCTGGCCATGGTAAGTCACCACTAACATCATGAACAAATCATGGGTGCTCTGAGGTCTTAACATGGTTTATGGGCCTTGCATGAAAAGAACGTGTGTTCAGCATGTGGAGGAAGCTGGCATGGCCTAAATTATATGCAAAGGAACTTATGAAAAGGAATCTTGCCACTTATTAAGTAGATGTATCTGAGGGCTGTTTGGGAAAAAACCTGCCTTCTAACTTTCCCTAATAAGGAAAGGTTAGAGCATGAGAACCAGCAGGATTTAACAGAAAAAGACAATAGAAAATAATAAAACAAGAGGAGGAGATCAAATGTAGCACAAAACCACATAGCTTAATTTGTAAAGGCACGCAGCTTTTGATGCTAAGTGCAGTTTTGTTCAGTTCCACCCAGCATCATGAGCCATGTGAACCTGCACACCCCTACTCCAGGCAGGGTGCAGGCTTGTCTGCAACCAGAATGTCCCTCCTGGAGAACAGATCACCTTGTGCTACAAAAAAGGAATAAACTGGGACAAGGCCGGTGCTTGTATCATACAGAGCTGTATATCTCACCCATTTGTGAAGAACTGATTGGATCCAACCCAGACTCCTGCTATAGTTTCATCTCTGCCTGCCATGCAATGTAATGGCCCTGTCAGAAGAAACCAGTCAGGATCACTTTCTAAAAGTTGAGTTGAATGGCAGATTCTTGAGGGGAACATGAATAGCTTTAGTAAATTGCCTTCAAAAGTAGCACAGGATCTTTCAGTCAATTTTAAAAGATCTGTTTACTGTTGCATATGGCAGTCATTATTTGGAATAATAAACCCACTGAGAATGTGAACATGCATGGGCCAACAGATGGGTCATCATGCTTAGCGATTTAAGCAAGTAATTTATTTCAATCACTAGGACAAAGAACACTGAGATTACTAATTCCCTTCCAAGACACATGCAACAAAGTGCCACAGCTTTTCTGAATTTTGCAGCCATTATGGAAATGTACACCTGCTCTATGGGATTTGGGACCATTTTTTGCTTGCTTGAAGCAATTTGTTTCAGAGTTCTTACCAAAAAACATTTTTTTTTTTTTTTTTTTTTTTTTTTTTTTTTTCTGATTTACATTGAGAAAAGCTAATAAATGGATGGCTGTAGTGATACATTGCAAAATAAAGTCACCTGGATTTGGGCAGCGATATCTGCAGGCTGAACTCTAAGCTCAAAGCAGCAAAGACAGTGGTGAGCACTTCCATTATTTTCAGCACTATTTGTGCATCCTATCTTCCTCTGGATTGGTAGGAGCTTGATCAGCAAGGAACAATGTGTACATATATCGGTTCTTTGCTATCAACAAAACAGAATTTGCTACCTCATGCTTTGCCAACTGAATTGTCTACAGATGTCTCCCATTATCACTCTTTGAAAAGAAATAATCATCTGCTGAAAGTGGTGACTCTGAGAATGTGATGCTGGCAGTGATATCAATGGGACAGGCCACGCAGACAACATGAGGATCTTGGTACCATTGCAAAAATGTTTCTGCTCTGACTTGGAGCTGTCGCTATATTGGCACCTGGTGCCATTGCACCTGGACACCACTTCCACAAAAACTTAACTGTGTGTCAGAAGAGCCAGGGCTCTCCAATGGCTTTTTCAAGTGATTACACTGATTTGGGTCATGTTCAGCCTGATGACCAACCCAGAAAGAAAAGTTAATCAGGTCTTACAGGGCCTGTGAAGTCCAGCCTGAGATGTTGTAGCTCCTTATGAGCCTTTTGAGCCCGTGGTAAATGCAGTCAGATTCATTCATCCATCTGTAAATTCATTGAAACCACCACCCAGATGGCAAAGAGACCATTAAATCTCTGTAACTCAACTGTGTGCCTGGGCTTTACAAAATAGCCACCTCTTGTAAACACATAGTGTGTTTACCTAAACCTCTGTGGCATGATCAGTGTCGTCATATAAAATGTAGTTACCGGCATTTCATTTTGAGACATGAATGTTGAATGAATTATTAAAACAAATCCTAAAGTTGCAGGATTTACTCATTAGCCAGTGGCCCTTGTGAGCAGACATAAAACTTGTCACCAGCAGCATGGCCTGGGGATTTAAAACATTGTGAGGGAGTTGTGAAGAGAAGATCCTTCCTCTGCTGAGAAATCTGTGGCTGCTCCTGAGAACAGCGTATCAAATGCCAAATGGCCTTACAAATCAGAAAAGCCCCCTTCATAAAAAGATGGAAAGGGAGAAACGTTTTAACCATTAGAAAAGGGGAGCTGGACCAGACAACCTCTCAGGTTCCTTTCCAACTCAAACACTTCTATGATTCTGTGAAAAGATAAGTAACAATACATGTGCCAGTGCAGACTGGCCTGAATTACTGTTTTTTTTTGGTCAGGAAAATTAATTGTTGACAACACTGAAAATCATAATATTTTATTCTGACATTTTCAAAACTTTTTATTTATTTTTTTTTTTTAATGTATGATTTCACAATAATTATTCCATGAAGAAACAATTGATTTGAGAAAGCACGGAGACAGCCTTTTGTTTGACCAGAATCAGACTGAATTTATTTGTTCTTCTTTAATTGAGAGTGATGAACTATGAGGGGGTTTGGATTGATCCAAAATTCCAGGCCCAAATGTGTGGGTTTGGATTGATCTGAAATTGCCACAGGAAGCAATGTGGCATGGAGCCATTCCTAGCTGCCTTGGGGACACTTCTGCAGGGATGCACCTGAGCCATTCTCAGGGTGCCTGAGGCTCCCCTCACACCCTGGTGTCCAAATCTGACAATGTTCTTTGGTCAAACATGATCAGGAGCGCAGAGTGTTGGAGATGAGAGTGAACCTGTGTGACCTGATCATGCCACTTCAAAGCCAAAATAGAAATTCCTGTTGAGTGCAGCTGATTTGGGGTTTGTTGATGGCTTAGCTCTATTTTCCCTTTTATCTTTATTATCACAGCCATGCTGCCGCATTTTCTAAATTCTTTGTCTATGGCATATGCTCAGCGTCCTGGCCTCTCACATTCAGATCCTTCTCATGCTTCCAGCCCACTTGCAGTGCAAAGTCTTAATGAATTTAAAAATGAAGAAGTTCCAGATGTTTAGCAAGCTATCAAAATAGACCGGCTTTTCTTTTTCTAGGAAATTTTTCACAACCTGATATAAACCTGCTTTCTTAGCGAACAGATAATGTGTCAGCCAAAGGTGTGAAACCTTAATGGAGAAGTGCCATATGCCAGTATGGGAGAGAAAAAATCCGAGTTTCCAAGTGTTACCATGTGCTTTCTAATTCTCTTTAAAAAAATGATCAGTATCTAAAAAGAAAATTAAAGTGTGGTAAAAGGGCAAAACAAAATTCCAAATTTAGTGTCAAATATATTGACATGGGTTTTTACTTACCTTTTTTTTTTTGAAGTCTAGAGAGAAAAACACGAAATTCATGAACTACGGAGTTGTTTCCAAGTTAGGCTGAGTGAATCCTTCTATGGAGTGGATAAACAGCTTCAGTTACGGCTGCGATGAGCGTGCACCCCATTAAGGGGCCAGAAGTGAGAGTTACATTAGTACATTTCCTGCATCTTGTATTATAAATGTTGGAAGGCTGGTGAATCAACTCAGCAAATAAATTCTTCGTGCAAACATCCCGTTTCGTGACAGGCTGAAAGCATTCATAGGAAGCTGTCCCTGTGAAGGGAAGGCAGGAACCTCCAAAGGCATAAGCCTCTGCTCCAGCTGCCATCTGCTTTCTGAAGGGGACTGATAATGGAGGGGTGCCTAGAGGTACAGCAGTAAGCAATGGAGAAACTTAGCACAGGTTTAGATTTGTTTCCTGACCACAGGTTTTCCTTTTACTCCTTTCTCTTTCCTCTCCCTTCCAACCCTTCCTCAGCTGCAATCTCTGTGCTGCCCCGGGCACCTCCTAGAGGTGTTCAGGATCAGGTTGGATGAGGCCCTGGGCAATTTGGTCTAGTACCAGATCTGGAGTTTGGTGGCCCTACCTGTGGCAGGGGTGTTGGAAATTGATGATCCTTGGGGTCCCTTCTATCCCAAGCCATTCTATAATTCTATGAATCTCTTGTCTGCTTAAAGGAGTTGTGGATCCAAAGGGGCCTCTCTGGGCTGTGCAGGTTGGGTGTGAATGATACAACTTGGAAAGCTGACGGCCAGCTGGCCGTGCCTCCAGCACTGCTGAGTCCCAACTGCCCATGTGGCCAGGTCACCTCCTGTCCTGCAGGCATGCTCTTCAAGGCCAGAGAGTGGCATTTTCGCACAGAGTGTGGGAATTGAGAAACACCAATTTGCTGTTGGTAGGGAGCCCAGCAGACATGTCTTCTGCTCAGAGATGTCCAATAGGAATGTGGGGGCTAATGAATGTACCCCATTGCAGACCACACAAGTTGCTTTAATGGCAAGCCTCCTGCTAGCAAACTTTTTGCCGAAAGCAAATTCCTTGGTACATGCACATGTGCTGTTTGTGGGAATTAAAATCACCTGCTACATTTGAAACTCACTGACCTATGTTGGATGACGGTCCTCTGAAAAGGGCTGGTGGTTGCTGAGCTCTTTTAAATTAGGTAAATATCAGTTTATGTGCAATTTTTCTCTTTATTCATTTTAAGCCATGAATTTACATTTCAGAAGCTGTCTTGTTCTGTGATTTTAAATGTATATTTCAATATGATTGTGGTTTCCTCAGTTGATACACTGGGGCAAACAGCAGTAAGGCATCAAACAAATGTAGAATGGACAATACTGAAATTATAAGTGTGTGTACTGGAGAGCTTAGGAGTGCAGCCAGACCCACTCACCACTGCCTAAAAAGAAATGGTAATGAGTTCTTCGGCATTAAAGCAGAACTGCAGCTCATCCCTTGAAAACTAAGCCTTAGTGAAGCCTTCTGCTTCATTCAGGTGTTCGCAATCGTTAGGGACTCAACGGTCTGTCCATCTACCAAGGTGCACACCAATGTGGTGGGTGGTAAAATGGCACTTATTGCAAGCAAC
This sequence comes from Centrocercus urophasianus, assembly GCF_019232065.1. Taxonomy (NCBI): domain Eukaryota; kingdom Metazoa; phylum Chordata; class Aves; order Galliformes; family Phasianidae; genus Centrocercus; species Centrocercus urophasianus. The sequence continues at coordinate 16,584,418 of NW_024884711.1, forward strand.
ACACTCTTCTTATAGTTGTCCCTTATTTCACAGTGCTACCAATCACCCGTGTTACGGTTATCTGTGCCCAATAGACGTGTGGCGTGTCTTGTCTTGCCATGTCTCATCATGGTTTTCTTATGAGTCAAGGAGCCCCCGCAGAGGCTGATGACTGTTACAGCCCCCCTTTCACGTATTAGCTGACCACGCAAGGGGCCCACACAGATTACGCCTGGTTACGCCTGGTGACCTTGACAGCCCCCGCTCTGCGTATTTGTTGACTACATCTCTAACTTGCGTATTTTGTTAACTACACCTTAGAGAAGGCTTTGGGGAGTTCTGCTGACAGCGACATCCACTGTTTCCCTTGTTCACCTCCAGTCTCTGTTCACACATGCTGTGAGATGCGCAGCAGATGTGGAGCCAAAAGGGATTTTTGGCTTGTCCCCCTGCCAAATCCCTCCAGGGGCCATTTGCCCTGCTCGCACACTTCCCTCAGGCCAAGGCAGTGAGGGGAACAAGCTGCAGCAGCATTGTCACAGTTGGGGAGGCACCTGGCTGCTGGTCCATGTCATGCCAGCGATGAGCTCTGAGCACATGCAACCCCTCTGTGTAAAGTTCCCTGCAGGCTCTGGAGAGACATTACATGTGTAACAGACATAAACCTCTCCTGGGTCTGACATGGAGTTTGTGGGGAGCAGACGGAGTGCACATTATGAGATGGCAGAGAATTGAGAACTGGGTGAGATGGAAGTTTTGAAGTAGAAAGGCATAAGCAACTCAAGCAGATTTACACAGACTGCACATGGGTCTGCATGTAGCAGAAGCTGTAGCAAAAAGCACACAAGGGGGGAGATTACCTCATTTTGCAATAGCTTACAAGGAGTGTGCATATGAAACCAAATGACAGCAGGGTTACTGCCTTGAGTATCGTAATAGGAAATGAATGAACCATCAAGCATGGACAAAAGGTTTTCTTGTTTAGTTGGAGCGGCACATAGGAACACGATCTGCCTTGGCGCTAGGAAGAGAGATACAATCATTCTTTCAGTGCTCTGCTAGTAGCGAAGCCCCCAGAAAGACAAAGCAGAACGCAGGACCTGGATCAGTTGTTTTTTTCTACAGCGAGTGGCAGTCTGTTGGGTAAATATCCTAGTATATCACAAATAGAAAGACACCAGCAGCATGTGTAATTGTATCAGGGTAAGGTATGTCAAGAGGGAAAAACATATGGGTTTTTTTGATGAGGGCAAAAAGAGCATGGTTCCCTGGAAAGGCAGAGACAGCATTCATTGAAGAAAGGTGGAGCCTATCATTTAAAGGTGGCAGAAACTTAGAAAGAGGATCTGAGGAGCGTGAATTTTCCACAGCTCAAGTCTGAAGACAAGCCCCTTCGGCTCTGGAGGGGAGATGGGTTGGCTTTTGATCTCACAGGCACAAGCAAAACCCCAGGCGTTGGTCAGGATACACAAAGAGCACATTCCCTTGTCTAGTATAAACCCAGTGGAAGAAATTATATGTGTAAAAGGATCGTATTCTATTACTTCTGAGTGGAGACCTTACTGAAAGTAAATATTTTTTGTGTGTGATGCATCAGCAGGGTTTTGGCACTCTCCTTAGGAGAAACACTGAGCACCTTTGTTCAGATTTAGCACCTTCTGTGTGCAAAAGAAACTGTTTCCCCTGCCTACAGTCTGGGTTGTGCTTGGCACCTATGGCAGCTCACTGGGAAACACAACAGATTTGTGCTGGTCTACATGTTCCTAGAGCCTACCCAGGTGATGGGTACTTCTGGAAGGTAAACATGAAAGGGATCAGAGGTTCCTAGCAGCTTGGGAGTGCTGAATGAAAGCTAAAAAAACACCACCAACGTCATGGAAATAGCACGTGAGCGAGCAGGCAACAGAGTGCAACCAGAGATTGCAATAAGGCTGTGACCGTTACAAACACCGCTTCTGAATAGGCCTAAAGGTGTTACAAAGATCACGAATTATGCAGGGAAATGCAGGTCTCAATGTGGCTACTTGAAAGAAAAATCAAACATCATAAGGGCAGGATACAGAAAGAAAATTTGCTATAGCTCTTGTGGTAATTAAAGAGTTAGAGACCCTATCTCTGAAGCTTTCTGACAAGACAAACAAACTTAAGATGCCCCCATGCTGTTATGTCCCACAGCCACACTGCCTGCCAGCCCTGCAGAGAGATGTCCTGCAGAAGGAGGTAAATGGGGCGCTGCATCCTGGCTGGCAGAGCTGGGGGACATCATGATAGAGCAAAGTAGATAGGTTTTCTGGCGAAGTGGGCTGATATCATAGAATCTTTTGAGTAAGAAGGGACAATGAAGGCCATCCAGTCCAAGCCCCTTGCAATAAACAGTGATGCCTTCAGCTAGATCAGGCTGCTCAGAGCCATTTCAGCCTGGCCTTGAATGTCTCCAGGGCATCCACCACCTCTCCGGGCAATCTGAGAGGGCCACAGCCCCAGTGCCTCACCACCCCCGCTGTAAAGAATTTTTTCCTTATATCCAATCTAAATCTCCCCTCTTTTAGTTTGAAACCATTTCCCTTGTCCTGTCACAACAGATCCTGCTAAAGTATCTGCCCCCTTATTACTTACAGCCTCCCTTTAGATACTGAGAGGCTGCTATCAGGTCTCCCCATAGCCTTCTCTTTTCCAGGTTGATCAGACCCAGCTCTCTCAGCCTGTCTTCATAGGGGAGGTGTTCTATCCCTTGGATAATTTTTGTGGTCCTCCTCTGAATGCACTCCAACAGATCCATGTCTCTTCTGTACTGAGGACTCCACATCTGGACACAGTACTCCAGGTGAGGTCTCACCAGCACAGAGCAGAGGGGCAGGACCACGTCCCTCACCCTGCTGGCTACGTTGCTTTTGATGCAGCCCAGGATACAATGGGCTGTCTGGGCTGCAAGGGCACATTATTGTGGCTTATGTCCAGCTGCCACCTACCAGCACCTCCAAGTCCTTTCCCACAGGGAAAAAAAACAGTCTTGTTCTTCCGTCAATTTTTTGTATCTCCCAGAGGATAGAAAATGCTCTGTTCTGCTCACTGGGTGTGCTCACATTCCTTCCAGCAGGTGCTGCCCTATGACAGGCCCATTCTGTCCTGACTGATGGTCTCTGAGAGCTGAAGACTTTAGACCAGTGTGAAATATAATGAAATAGCTGCAAAAAAGAAGTCAAGACTTAGCAGCACTTCCTGTGGTTGCTTTATTGGAGATAAATGGAGCATTTGCACGGCAGTCTGTGCAGGAGATTGGAGAGAATCGTTCTTTGACCTATCTGCAAGATTATGTAGTTGATGAAAGAGCTTTTTGCTCTCCATACAATGACTGTGCACAGGTAATTGAATGAACTACTTGTACACAAAAGGCTAGGGGGAGCCTAAGTAAGCGTGTATTACTGCTCTTGAAAGCTCCCACAAGAAGTCTTATTAAAAAGCTTGGAAGGATACTGCAGTTCCTGTGGACACGAGAACCAGGTGAGCTTTAGGTGAGGTAAAAAGGTAACAACACCAGGAAACAACAACAAGTAACAGGGAGATAAGACTTGATATGGAAAGCTGGTCTTTTCATTGGATGCATTAAGATAAAAGAGCAGGCAATAGAGAAGGGAGTGCTAACTGAAGTAGGATCAGAAGAGTGCTCTCCAAAGCTGATTCTTTCAGCTCCTTTTTAATTTAATGTTAACATCTTTTTATTCTCATTATTCACTGCTTGTCATATGAATGGCCACACCTTAGGTTAGCTCTTGGCCAAGAATTGCAGCATATGTTTAAGTAACTCTTCTTTCTGGAAATCACCCCATTCTGTTCCTTTAACTCTAGTACATATCTTTTTAAGCTGCAGTACATAATTTCCAAGATGAGTACACTTTTTTTAATTATTATTATTTTTAAATAGAATGCCCAGGGAATGACCTAGTTGTTTTTTTTTTTTAATGATATCTGATACATCCCTGTTTTTAATTTCATTCATCTAACATCAGCTTTATGCATTTGTTTGAGACGTAGTTCTAAAGAGCGGAGTTATTACAGGTTACTAGAAACAACTAGGAACAGTTGAGTGAAGTAAGAAATAACTGTGATAATACAATGGAAATAAGAATGAAATAAAGATGCTGAGCTGTAAAAACCAGTAAAGCATTTTGTATACTCATGGTGATCATTAGCAACACTTAGTAAAAGTTTCATGACAAACTAATTCATAATGCTAAGTTTCTGGCAAAAGTTCTTCACTCCGAGGAATATGCAAAGTCACTCTGCAGCTAGAAGCTAATATATAAACCAGCAGACATAGGATCCTTTAAGGGTTTTGAAGACTAATGCTTTATATGACAATTTTGTGATTCTGGAAATGCCATTGCCAAATGTCTTGATGTTTGCATCTGGACTGAAACAACAGAAAGGCTAATTCTGTGCTTTTATGCTGGAGAATCTGAGATATTTCACAAGAAGACCAGTTTCACAATTGCTTACAAATTTTCCAATAGGCAAAGCAGATGGCATAGATTATTATACACAATAAAGCCTTCATACGGATATGCCACTGTTGAACTCAAATTAACTTTCTTCTCTTAAAAGGAATCTGCAATTCAAGCTGAATCGTGGGAAGAAATCCTGTAATTTTTCTGACCATCAAAAAGCTCTTGATTTGTTGTTGTGTAATTCTAGTGAACTGAAACGTTTTGATATAAAACATTTTCAATATTCCAGATGTTAAAAATATTTCTCTTCAACATGATTTCAGGAGAGCCTGCCAAGATTCTATGATAGATTTCTTCCTAGAGAATTTTGGGTTACTTTTCAAGTTTCATTGGGGAATGTCTTCTGGAAACCTGTGACCTGATGATAGAAAACAAGAAGTGTGTCTTTTCTTAGGAGGCTTGGCTTCCTCTCCATACTTGTTATTGCATGAAGATAGAGATGTAGCTAACTACTCATTTTGGAAATCACTACTAGGGACCAGCTATACCTTTAAAAAGTAGGTGCTATTTTTTTCTTTATAGGAAGTTGGAAAAGGACAAACATTCACTCCTGGAAAAGGGAACAGAGTTTGAAACAGAACTTTTTGATGGCTGCTGTTGCCAGTCTGTATAGACTCCATAGAAATGATGGGATCTTTGCCATTACATTCATTACATATTGATTAAAGCAGAGTCATACTCTGGTAGATTTGATATCAGATTTGGAATAGTGTATAAACACTTCCAAAGGGTTAATTCAAACTGTGGGCTTCTGCTGTGGGGAAGAAGGCAGTGGTGTGCAAATGTTTAAGGGCAGATGCAAATTTCACACTGCGGAGTTCATAGGGCCATAATGAGGATGCCATAGTTTTTCTTTCTAGTGTCTTAAGAAACGTCTTTCTTCCTTCTTTCTCTATATGAATTTTTAAATAAGCCTTCGAAACTTATTTCACTATGAGTTTATAAAGATACAGCAATTACAGCACTATAGGTCAATATTAAAGATATTCTTGCAATTCTGCAGAAGTTTCTATTTTTACTCAGTGCTGTTTTTAGAAGCTGACAAAAATTATTCAGTATTGTTTTAAGCTATTCTGTAAGGCTTAAGCTGTTTTCCACAACATCCTTTTTAGCATCTGAAGTGCTCCCTGTGCACCTTCTTCTAGACCACTGGTGGACTGTGACCCCGTCAGACAGTAATGAGGTGTGACAAGATCCCTGTTTCCTGCTCTAGATATTTCAAAATGAAGATTCAACAACTGATTAAATCAAATAAACCGTTTAGAAGGACTGCCACTTGTTTTCAACTTTTAGCCTAGAGTTACTTGTTTGCACACTTCCAAAATATGTATTTTTTTCTTCCATTGGAATTATTAATTTAAAGTTTCTCAGGAAAGTGCTCTCGAAGTTTAAGCAGAATCGGCTCTGGTTGCATTTATATTTATTTGGCATTTGTTTTCTACCAACCGCATTTTACTCCCAGCGTAACCGATGGCGAGTGAATTAAGTTCACATGCTCAACTGTTTGCATCGGAAGTGATATATTTCATAGGGGACGAGACATCAATAGATCAGGTTTCCTCAAGCCATTTAACAGAGCCCAGGCACAGAGGCAATTAAATAGAACATATACAGATCTGACTACTCACTTCTCAGATAGGAACTGAACACACATGCTATTATGCTGTGTCAGTCACCAAGGTGCTGACAAAAATTACAATCAACAATGCAATAATGTATCAAACATGCTTTATATGGGGTTGGATACTGTTTATTAACAAGAAGTGGAGTAGCAGGGTCATACATAGTAAGAGAAGGAATACATTTATACTCTGTTCCCAGCTAATAAATTTTATAGAGGCTTTAATATTTTTAGGTATGTTGCTGAAGTGAAATGTTATGAGACCTAAAGAGAAAGATTTAAAGTGCTCTAAAATGCTATAATCCTGTTTATTGGAACTTTGTTTTAGCACATTGCTCTTTCTGAGAGCCAGGCTTGCAATTTTACCTCCCTGAATTCGACTCATCTATCTGATTGGGAAAAACAGGTGTTTAATTGGGACTAGGAGTGATTAATCAATCCAACTCACATTCCAGATACCATATAGCAATTTTTTTTTAGTATTTGTCAGAAAATATAGTTGAATGAAGGATGAAAACTCAAGAAAAATGCAATAGTTGTGTGATGTTGAAATAAAATATTTGGTGACTCTGTTAGAATTAAAAGTTAAATTCCTTGGTTCTTCATTAGACACCATTGCATCCTAGCTCCTGGACCTGGCTGAGATCCCTGTGAAGGTAGGACATCTTGGTGATTCCTACTCCACTGTCCCCCAGGGAGGCCAGGTCAGCCAGCCCCACTCCTGTCCCGCCGGCACTTTCTCTGGTTTTGATGGGAAGCCAGATGCTTTCAGTGGTCCTGGCCATCCAAACACACACAGATTACTCTTTTCTCTTAGCCCAAAAGAAAATACCCTTGAGGTTTATCTAGGTCAAAAAATATCTTTGAGTCAGGACTCACCTGGCAAATATTATGAGTTTTCAGGATATTGCTATTATTTCAAATATCTAGTTATAAAACAGTCCAATGCCATTCAGATTTAGGGTTTTTTTTTTTTTTTTTTTTTTTTCATTTATGAGTAATTTTATTTGCACATTGATGCCAACCGTGTTTGTGCTTTTCTCTGCTATTTGTTCTTTACAGGTGCTTGAATGGCCATTTCACTTCCTATTCATTGTGTGTATTCATTGGCTCAAAAAACATTAACTTTTTCTTTTTTTTTTTTTTTAATTCAAATGAAATTAGATTTTCAAGCTTAATTTAAAATGCCCTCCTGAAATCCTTCTGTTGATTTTTATTTTCTGTAAACCTATTTTTGAGTGAAATTTAAATGTGAGTGATTTTAAATTGGTTAAATTGTCCTTTGCAAGACAAGCCTATAAGAACATATCTTTCAAGTTAAGAAGATTCTTTGCTACCATTCAATGAATCTATGATAACTACTATTTATGTTCAGCCATATGTTTGGCTTTTAAAGGTGCTGCATTGCCCATCTTTCTGTGAATGGCTGGACCTACCAACCACTGCCTTTATTTCCTTAAGACTATAATTTTAAAATGAGCCCCACGTATCCTTTTGGCTTTGGAAATACAGAAATTTGGGCTACAGAACCAGATATTTTTGTTTTTGGTTGATAGTTCTTGGACTTGTGGGCTATACAGCCCTATTCTGAAATCCGTACCACTGGGAGGTTGATAAGCTACTGTCCAAGTAGGATTCCTATAACTGTGCAGGGATATTGTACAAAAACATTACATCTTTGCGTGCAAAAGAAATAATGGCATTTCAATTGTCTTTACTTTTTTTTTTTTTAATTTTATTTTTCAAATTCTGATCCATGTGATGTCCTTGTGATCAGGCACATAAGTAAATACTTTACATAGCTATGTCTGCTATTTCTGTTTTTTGTAACATTTTAAATACAAAACGTATGTCTGTCCGCCTGTACATCATATGTGTCTGTACCAATGGGCTATGTCAGCATGTGTTGCACACCATAGCTACACTGAAAGCATATTAAAGTTGCAAATTCAGTCACTCTGAGGTTTGGAAGTGCCTGGATGGAGTACACTTTGCTAATGGCTTTCACAGGTACTTGCTGACAGCAGAGGAATGTAGTGGCCAGAACTCTGGATCCATTTCAGCTGGCTCCATCCACCCAATCCCTCCTGCTCTGGTGCACAGCATTCCCCTCCCTGTGTCTCTGCCTTGCTACTCCTCACATCATTCCCTCTCCTCTTCTGCCCCTTGCTTCCTGTTCCTAATACAGCTCCAAGGTTAGGTGGACATCAGCTTCTCTGAGAAAGGATTTTTGGAGGTTTTCAATGCTGCAGCCTAAAGTCCTTTCAATGGCTGTCTTTGCAGGATGGCTGAACATTTGTGGATAAAATGTGTCTGAACATAAATCTGAATGTGAATCTGGCATGGAGAATTTCAGCTTAACTGGCTCTAGTTTGTTGAGGATATAAGGCACTGAAAAGGAGGTCTTGTAGGAGGAATTATTAGGTGCCCATAATAAAAGGCTTTCTCTCCTGTAGCCAATATCAAAATGGATTTGTTCCGTCTTCAGAAATTCTTCCATGGTTGATGTGCCTGCAGTTGAGTGAGGATTCAATCATAAATAGAAGTGCCTTGGAATTACAAGTACTTAAATGTATTTTAAATTCTCCTTATGTGAATATTTGTATATTTGTAGCCAATATCATGCTACAGCATCAGAATTTGAGGCTCTCTATAACATAATGCATCGTCCATTAAAGTAAAACACCCTAATGCAGGGAAAAGGCTGCTTCACAGGCAACAGAAAGGGTGAAAATATGCTAATTCTGTATTGACATATAAGAAGGCTTGGTATGCAATGGTATGCAATACATCATGATCTGCTCTGTCTTTTGGGTTTGTTGATCTCTTGTTGTCTCAAGACCACCATTTTTGATGTTTCCATCCATAAGAGCATAAAGCCTATCATTCCAGATGGGCTTTGGTAGCAGTATTTTTCTAAGCACTATTTGGTTAGGTGCATGAGCAGATTATCCTGTGGATTTGTCAGGATTTATGGTGTCAACGTTTTATGTGCTTTCTTCGACACAGCCAATAGCATGGGCAGACTCCAGAAATAAACCAGTTTTCACATTTTAGTAGGCATGCATTAAAAGGTATGGTTCATCCGTCTGCACAGAGTTCACCCATATCTTACCACTCATTGACTCTGACAGCTCACATTTATTTACTAGGTGGCTCACAGTGCTGCAGTTCCCATGGCTTCTAGGCAGTAGAACTCTGCAGGTTTTATTTAGCCTTAAAAGTTATTGCTTGCCAAATTTAGGCTGGCCCCTTTTTGCCCTCTGAGAGAGGAAAATGCTGTGATACTGCTGTGGTACTGCAAAGGGTCTTATAAGGATGGGCACAGTGAGAACCTGGAGTGCAGGCAGTGGGCTGCCAGCAGATGGGAAGTGAGGGGCTGCAATGGGATGGCCGGAATTTCCATAAATGTCAGGGAAGACACTGATTCTTGATTAATCCTTCTATGATTTAATGGAATTTACCAGGCAGGCTAAATAACCAGAAGGACAGCAACAATTTTCTGCTTCTTAAAGAAAACATAAATTTTGGCATGCAACCTCAATCCTTTTCCTGTTCCCTAAAATAAATAATCTGGTTGTGAAGGCAAAAGCAAAACCCAGCCTGGAGAAATTGTTGAGGTTCTCAGTCTCTTGAACACTCCCTTTCCTTTGAGCCTGCTGACAACTGATGGGCTGTTTTGCCGTGACACAATTTGTGATGCTAGAATTGACAGCCCACTCTGCCCCTGGTGTTCCCTGCTGGCACAAAGAATAACACATTTTACTGCCAATACAAGATGATGGGTGCCAATTTGCCCAATAGGTCTGCTGAGAAGTCCTTGGGCAGGCCTGCTTTCCTCAGCTCTGAACTCTTGTTTTATTCCTACTTTGAACTTCAAAATGAAGATGTAGATAGAGCTGAGACACAAATGGAAAGGATGTCTGTGTTGAATGATGCTTACTTAGGGGCACTTGTAACTATATTTCTTGTTTATCTGTTTGCAGTGGTATAAAATTCAGTGAAGCGTAGGCTCTTGTGGTGGTCAGTGCTGCATGAAAACCCAGGAAGCCTTTGTCCACTCTCCAAAATATTCACTTGCAGCCCAGAAGGCCAGAAGGCCAACAGTATCCTGGGCTTCATCAAAGGAAGGATGGCCAGCAGGAAGGGTGGAGGTGATTGTCCCCCTCTGCTCTGCCTCTGTGAGTCCCCATCTGGAATACTGCATCCAGGCCTGGGGCTACCAGCACAAGAAAGATGTAGAGCTCTTGGAGCAGGTGCAGAGAATGGCCACTAGGATGATCATAGGGCTGGAGTGCCTCTCTTAAGAAAACAGGCTGAAGGAGCCAGCCTTGTTTAGTCTGGAGAAGGCTCCAAGGAGACCTGATTGTGGCCTTCCAATACTGAAAGGGAACTTATAAGCAGGAGATGAACTGACTTTTTACACAGTCTAACAGTGATTGGACTAGGGGCTATGGCTTAAAGTTGAAAGAGGGGAAATTTAGGTTAGATATTTGGACTGGCACAGACTACCCGGAGAAGCTGTGGATGCCCCACCCCTGGAGGCATTAGAGAGGTTGCATGGGGTCCTGGGCAGCCTCATCTGGTGAGTGGCAGCCCTGCCCATGGCTGGGGGGTTGGAATTAGACGACCTTTAAGGTCCTTCCAACCCAAGCCATTCCATGATATGATTCCATGATTCTATGCAGATGTAGCAGCATGACTGTTCTAGGGAAGAAAGAGCTCTCTGTTACACTCTCTAAGACTTCACCCAGCTGAGGTGCAGCCCTTGGGTGGCTGGTGGCATTTTGCAGCTCTCCCAATTCACACCCATATCCTTGCCCCTGGCTGTCCTCTGTGTGCCCAAAGTGGGCTGAGAGGATGAAGTGGATGCTCCCACTCATCCTTGCTTTAGCTGAATATAGTGCTGGCACAGTGAGTGTTTCAGAAACTACAAAGTGAAGCAAGAAGAGGTGAAAAAAGCATTAGGGGACTGGCTTTTGTTATGAGAAAATTTGCTGGCAAGACGTGGTTCTGCAGGCAGAACAAAAATGAAAGTATTGCATACAGTTGAAGTTTTTAACAGGCACAGTTTGCCTATATTCAGTTAATCATCTTCCTTTGCATTTATAAGGAGAATATTATGGTTTAGGAAACATATGAACAGGGGCGTGGGCAGCCTTCATTCCCAACACAAGATGTATGCTGGTCAATGCAGGACCCCTGGCTGCCATCCACAAGCAGGGCTGCTGCCTTGTGACTTCCCTTTTGTTTCATTCCTACAGCCACACTTTATGTTTATTGGTGTAAGTTTCAAGCTGTTAAAAGAGATTCCTTCATAAAATATCCAAATCCTGGAATTAAACTACTTGCTGCTGAATTTGAATGACTGTGATTGTTTTCACCTCAGTTTGCACTATGAAGTTAAGGAATAATTAACATTTCCCTTGTTTAGGTTTCCTCCAGATGCCTGCTGTTAAATTAAGCAGCCTTCCAGCTGGAGCAGGAGATCTTAACCAGTGCTGTGGCCATGCTCTCTCATGCCAGGACCCTGTGTAGTTCTCCCTTCTAGTTTTCCTCTACAGGGGCAAAGAAGTTGCTGGTAAAGCTTTAATATCAAGTGACTAATGGTGACACAAAGATGCCAATAAGCATTTATCTATCTCTTTTGTTAACATTTGTTAGCAGTAATTAATCTGTAAATAAGTAAGGACTGTGAAGCCAAGGCTGACCAAAGAGCTCTGCGGCAGGAGAAAGCAATAGCGAACACCTTTTTTCCCCATGCTCACTTACAAATCTACATAGATGTTTGATGGAGGCAGAAGCTCAGGATGCCTTCTGATCTAAACCTCCCTCCCAGCCACCTATTGGAAATCCTCTCCACCTCCATATTTTGGCATGTTTTGGGAAGATAATCTGTAAATAAACTAGGCAAAATCTGACTTCTAGTTCTATGCAAAAATGTTTCTCTTTTTTTTTCTTCAAAGAACTGAGAAGTGGGGTTCATTTAGTAAATTCCTTTATCATGTCTCTCTGGGGAAGATATTATCAAGTATCAAAGATGCCTTGGCAAGAACCTTCTTTCTAATCTCTGTTTCATTCCTTTTTTTTTCTTTCTTTTCCTTCTTTTTAATATATTCTTTAAAACAGAATGAGACTGATGACTTGGATAAATGGTCCCTTTTTTTAACCACTCTGACACTTCTCAAAGTAGCACTGGACATCTTGAGCAAAAAGTGAACTTTTAGGAAAAGGTATCCCAACTGCTAAAAGGGAACTGAAGATACCCTCCTCATTTAATGATGCTAAAGTTGATGATATCTACTGTACCTTCTTCCTAAGGAGATAATTCACTTGAACAGCATTTTATATTCCTTGTTCTTCCTTAAAAACACAAAGATCACTCTAGAGTCTTACTGCTTCTCCTGTCATACCAAAATGAATGTTCTTTCTGCTGAAGCCTTTCCCTGAAATTCTCAATCCTGCAATGAATCTGGCATATGACAAGGCACAGAAACCCTCCTGTCAGCTTTAAGGCAAGGCAGATGGGACTCCTTATGATCGAGTGAAGGAGAACCCACTCAGCTACATGGGCTTGTTGCACTTGACAGCTCCATGTCAGCAAAGTCTGAATGCTGTGAGAAGAGATTTCTTTGTGGTGGCTGCAAATTTTCCAAATTAATTCCCTGCAAAGCATGAGAAAGCACAAACATGACCACTTTTAGGAAAGGCTGTTGCAAAATATTGCTCCTTCATGCAGTTTTTTTCAGATGATTGATTTTATATCTCAGGTGAGGGGCCATAAAAAAAGTGTGGAACTTTCTCTTCCGTACTGGAATATCAAATTTGTCATGAAATGACACATGAAATGAGTATGGAGACATCCTGGAGATGGGCATCAAATAGATAAAAGTAAGGAAGTAATTGTGGCATGAAAATAGAAGAGTAACTCAACAAAACATATTATTAGAGTTTCTATATTTCTATCTAACATCTTCAGGAAAAAGAAAAATCTTTACCTCTGCACAAGCTTAAAGATAAGTGTCATTTTTAATCAGATAAAAATCCAAGTCTTTTGTCAAATTATGCCAATAAAATGAGAGTAAAACAAGTCCTATTGTCAAATATGCAGTGTATTTCTAAATGTGTTGCAAGTACAACACTGATACTAATGAATAGACAGGATACAACATCTGTATGATGTTAAGGCTGGTATGGGAATTGCTGGAAGTAGGTTATTATGAATGTACAAGAAAAAGTCTCCAGTGAAAGATTTTCAATTTTTTTTCAGGAAGACAAGTGTGAGGAGTTATAGCTTTATTTGAGTTTACTCAGAAATGCTTTGAGGGAAAAAAGAGGTTAGTTTCTTGTTTTAAATCATGCTTGTTTGTTTGTTTGTTTGTTTTGTTTGGTAACACATTGATCAGAAGCTAGGTTCGTATGTAGAGAAGCATCTTGTGAGCTACAGCCCACATTCATGATTTTAAGAGCAATCTCACTGCTGCTGCCTTCTGCTGCTCCCACAGGATTACCATATCGCGTCCACTGCTATTGCACGCCAGTGAGTTACAGCTCTTTCGTGCACTGACCTTAACTTCAGGACATTTACAGAAGCAAATCTGGATTGTCAAACCTTACAAGAAGCATTACTACTATAATCGACATTGTAGCTGGTATTCAGCATTTTTTTACAGTGTAGGATGATGTATTTTGATCACTCAAAACTAAATCATTTTTGCAATTCAATGGTTGGACCGTTAAAATAATGTTTGTACAAGCATAGAGAAAAAACATCTCTTTGTTACAATATAGACTTAAGAAAATCTTAAAAGAATGCTTAAAATCATGTTCTTTAGATTTTGCAGACCAACCCTAACACTTTCCATCACAGGTTTATTAGAGTTTGAAGGGGGATATTTATGGCTTGATCTTAGAGTGGACAACTACTCAAATTGTCCTGCAGCCACCACAGTGCCATTTCTACAAAGACACATAGATGCTCATGGCATGTAGGAGGTGCTCTGGGTTGAAAGTTGCTATAACTTTGCTATAATTTCATGCCCCAGTGCACAGAATATGAAAACAACTGTCCCTTTAGGGTAGCCTACAAGGAAGCACATCAGTTTTTTTATGGTTAATAACAGTAGTGGTTAACTGAGATGGTACTTCGGTACATAATTGCAGATAGTGAAAAGATATTTTATAAGGAAGAGCCCCTGAACTTTGATGGTGGCAACATTATTTTCTGCAGTGTTTTGTATTTGAAAGGCAGGGCTGCTGGAATGCTGATACCAGTCACACAGTTTACTGGCTGAGATTTACATGTACATAATTCTTCCTTCTTTATTTCACAGAAATAGTCAAGATTCAAAACTGGAATGTGTGGGACCACTTGAATTAGCTTATAACTTCCTAATCATTCTCTTAGTCATAACTTAGAAGGAAGCCATACAAATATGAAGGGCTTTGTTTGGTTCCAATACAGAGTTGGGCTAGTAGTACCATGAAAAATTAAGAAATGCTGAGACTGTCTTTCTACATTGAATTTCACAGGGACTGTAGATGCTTCGTAGTGACACAGGCTTTGATTTAGAATTGCATTACATAAAGCAGAAGGGAAAAACTGACTGTTTCTCACAGCTACAGCTGCTGTAATTCTATGATGGAAAGATCTAGAAGTAGAGAAAAAGACTGCCAAAGCCCAGGTACTAAAGCCCTCTTTAATTTGTGCCTTAATATCTTCTGCCAAGACTCTCCTGGAAAGCAACAAAAGCTCGCTATGGTGACCCCAAATGAGATGCACGATAAAAAACCTGCTTAAAACTAGCAGTAAGAAAACATGAGGAAATCTCAAAAGGGTTGTTACTCTTACAGTGTTGCAAGATCTTTAATGTTCACTGAAAGTTGCTGTCTCCAGCTGTCATTCAGGACTCTCATTTCCATTCAGGAGATAAGGAGGAAAATTGAGCAGTTTCAAAAATGAAAAAGCTGTTCTGTGTTAAGGAGATGTGTGAGTGACAATGCACTCAAAAAGTCAGCCAAAATGGTGGTCCAGGTCCTGGAAAAGAATGAGTCACAAACCTCTTTGAAGTTCGTACTCTTCTAATTGTTCCAAATTACATCTTCAAAGCTGGGGCACTTATACACCTAACTTCAAGCCTACTTGCTTGAAAAACTTCTGTTTTCCAGAAGTTCTGCTGACTAAGCTTGGCCAACATACAAGATGATATTTTGCTGCAGTCATGGTTTTGTCTTTGTGTACAGCATTTGTGTGGTTTTTTTCACTCATTTACTATAATTGTTGCAAACTCTCTCTGCTCTGGAACATCCAAGACTTCCCCGGCAGTACTTTAACAGATTTCAAAATTTCATGGCATTTTGCACTGAAGCCATTACCAATTACCAGAAGAAAAAAGAAAGTTTACTGTTTGGGGATTAAGCTGGGATGATGATAATAATTAGATTTACAGTTTCTGAAAACTTTTACGTGAACAAGGAGATAAACAGATAATTAGTGCAAATTAGTGCAAAATGTATGTAGCAAAGGGTAGAGTCCCATGTTATATGATGCTGAAGAGTTGGCATCTAAAACTACCTCCACCTGAAGGACGATATGTCAATAACTGATAGTTGGCAGCACCCAGGGGGGCACTTGAATACCTGAAGTCACATCCTTTCCAAGACAATGCTGAATGCTGGGATAAAAGATGAAACCTTCTGGCTACACATAGCTAAGAACAGCCTTGTTGCCTGATTGTGGCTGAAAATGTTACCCTGGAAATCCACTGTGAATTTATGGGACAGTGATCTGTAGTACAAAAATGCCTGCTTCCCTTACTTAGGCTGCGCCTCTCCCTCCCTCCAATTCCCCTGCATAGAAAAGTAATAGGTGTTTCTAGCTATTTTGCTAAAAATGACAGCAGAAGACATATTTGATTATTGTATTTAGCAGTACACATTTCCAATTATACACTGTGTGCTGGAGCCTTGCATATACTGTGAGTAGGGCTTTTGTTGGTTTGTTATTCCACTCTTATTTTCTGTTGGCACATATCCATGCAAAAGTACAAGTTCACAGATTTTTCCATCTTAGTGTGGATCCAAATCAAATGCTCTCTGTAAAACTGTCCTTTGCATTTGCGTGGGAAGGAGTACAAAACTAAACTGGCCTATCAGCATTAGAAGCAATGTCCTTTTAGTTTCTACAGAGCTTATTTTCATCCAGATGTTCTTTGGGGTATTGTATGTATTGGCTTATAAATGAGATGTATCTGCACATGTTACTGTTTTACTAAATGAACTTGAGCAAACCCATGAGATCCTCCCCAGTCTCTGTTTCTTTTCTATTGATAGATATTTCCTTTTATTTCTTTACTCTGAAGGGCTACAAAGAGAGAAATTACTTTACAAATTGTGAATCACTGTATTGATGGAGGCCATGCAAACACTGCTGATAATCTCTATATGCAGCAACATGTAGTACAGGTAATTTACATTTATTGTATGTATTACTAACCCTTCCAGTAAAGAGGTATATGGACAAGCAAGTTGTAGTACATCAGACTAAATCCCACACCACTTCACCACGCAAAACTGTCATCCTTTCAGAGGAATGGAAATGTTATCAGTGTAAAGTGATTACATTAATCCTGCTTATGTCAAAGATAAAGCGGAAATGTGAGTTGAAATTGCTCTGAAACTTCAGGTGCCTTTGGAACCAAAGTTGTAACCTAATTTATGCTATGCAGTCAACTACTGCCTTGAGAACTCATTGAAAGGAAATGCCAGATACATTTCTGCCTCACCCCATGCACACAACATGAGCATTGTACATTTTGGGATGGAACAGGAAACTTGCAAGCCTTTTTTGATTGTTTATGTGAAAAAATCTTGTCCAATACATTTTTTTCCCCCTTTTTGCATTTTGCTTTTGGAACTCCTTACTATTTTCATTGTCATTCTGAGTATGATATTCCAGAAGAATGATATCATTATTTATACTTTGCCCACAGATATCTGTTTAACATAATTGTGACTTTTTCAGTTTAAGATAAACATTACCATTTGATGAAAGCTCAGTCCTTTACCTCCTCCCTTGGTAGCTGTTTGTTAAGGTCTGCTATGGAGCAGCAGTCAAATTAAGAAAGTGGTGTTATTTCAACAAAGCCAGAGACCTTCTTTTGCTTGTAAATATTAGTACATCCTGCAAGCACTGGTGAGTGCTGCCAGCCATCCTGTCACTTAAACAGAATCAAGACTGATGGAGGCCAAGTTTCTGTCAAGATCTGAAACTCAGTGCATTAGCTCAGGAGCTCAGTGTAGTCATGCATACATTTTTATTTTCACATCTACTCTTTTTATGTCAACAAACTTTATGGGCACTGGTTTCTGTCATGCTCCAAAATAATTAACCCTGAAAGAAACATTTTATTTAATGTTTTAAGAAGTCGGGATTTGGTAACAGAGTAAAAAAAGCCAGATCACGAGCTGACATCATGTAAAACAGTCAAGTGGCAGGACATTTAATAGATGGGTGGCCCAGAACACTGCAGAATATGTATGTACATAACACCTAAATTAGGGCTATTGTGAAGATCCAGATGTGTTATAGACACACTCTCCCCTCAGACAAAACAGTTAGGATGAATTTGTGAATAAATATGGAGTAACAATAAGCATGTGATGGTTTACAAGTGAGTTACTGAGTATATATACTGAGCTGGTAATGTAAACGGTGGCTCATAAATATGCTGCCAAGAACTGGCACATTTACTTCACTGTCTGTGATCAGAGTTAAGTATGTTTCTTCTGTTGAATACACCAATTAAAAATTTATGTCATATATTAGAACTAATTCCCTGTTCCTAGGGTTATATTGGTTTCAGGTATGTTCAGATCATGTAAAACTTTCTCTCTCCATATTCTACTCCTCTATTGTCACTGTAAGTCTCACTATTCTCTTGGTCTTCTTCCTTTGCTCTTGACTTTGTACTTCTCACTACATCCAAAAAACTTTTTTTCCCAGCTACTGAACACATTTCATCTTTTTGAACTTGAAGGCCTTTAAGGTGATTGCTTATCTTATTCATCAGCATCTTTGCCAAGTGAACATGCCGTGCCAATGTTTATACTACAATACCAATTTAGCTTGATGGAAAAAAAACATTCTACAATGTAGGACCTCTGGGAATAGCCCAAAAAATAGTTGAGAGTATATGGGCTTGAAATCTGTTTAAATTCACGTTCTTAATTTTTCCTTTACATTTTTAAAACTGTGAAAAGAAATGCCCTGGATTAAACTGGACTTATCATTTCCATTCAAGTTACTTCTGAGTCCCCAAAAAACACAGTTTATGCTTTTGTAGAATACTTCCTCACAGTAAGTTTGTGATGAAAAACATAAACCATTTTGGAATAGACACCCTCATCCCAGAAGACGTGTAGAACAGCTGGCCCAGCTTGAACACTTGGCACTGAGTGGACAAAGAACATCTCTCTAGTGAAGCAGGAAGGCATATTTAGAAGTGAAGTGTTTCAGCATCACCAGATTTAGGCCAACTACTGAAGTTATGAGGTTTGCACTGAAATACTCCTTTTATGTCGTGATATACCCCACAATGCTCTGATGACTCCAAACTACAAAGAAGGCTTGTCCTTATTTGCTATGTGTGCCATAGAATGGAAAGGTGATCTCTGTGAGAAAATGAGAAATTTTGGAGGAAAAACTGGAAATTGGGAAAGGTTTTTTTGGCACTTGAGACATAGTCCTTCCAAGGATGTAAGCAGAAGGCTTCTGCTAACAAAGTAAGGAGTGACTCATAAAAGTAAGGGAGACCTCTCATCAAGTGCTAGAACTAAGCATGGGCAGAATTGTTTGAGGGAACAAGGCCTTGACAGCAAAGCCTAATAAAAATAATGCTTTCCCACGTAGTGGAGAATTCTCCCAGGAACTGTGACTCTCAACTATCCCTTTTATATTGCATAATTAACAGTGTGCTTCTAATTACCTACTAATCAAATCAAGCCTTGCCACATATAAACAGGACTCTGGGACTTTTAATAATGTCTGCACTGCATGACTGCTCTTAGAATAGCAATTAAGTTGGTTTCTGCTTCCATTGATAAAAGTGACAATAGTAGTCAAGGAAGCAGCACGTTCTCAAATTCATAAATGAACAGCAGTTATTGGGAGGTGACCTTTGCTGAGGCGAGAGGGAAAGACTTTCAGGCCCTTTCTGAAGAGGAAGACTTGCTTTTACTTTCACGCTGTTCTTTGACTTGTCTTATTCAACAAACCCAGCCGTGGTACCTTCCACTTTTATAAAGCTAAAGGAAGTATTCTCTGCAATGGTGTTATCAGTGAGGCAAGAAATCATGCCAGTGCCACTCACTGAATGGCTAGAAGTCAGGATTTATAAAAAAACAAACTAATGCTGATACATTCCCTAGCAAAAAGATATTGTAAGCTGAGAACATACTTATTGCTGTATAGGCTTTGGCTATTTTCTTCTATAGCTCATGTTTTATGTGTTAATCAAAATTCTATCTATCTACAACAAAGAAAAAAAAAACGCATTTTGTTTTCGTCATACGCAGCTGATTTTCCCTGATTGTGAAAAAAACATCACAGTTGAATAAGGCCTTCTGTAGCAAATCATTCCTACAACCCAACCTCATCCACTCCTCCTTCCCTCCTTGGAAAAAAATCAACCACCACTAACCTACTCAGTATTCTTCATTTCACAAATGTTTTTCTGCTTTTCTTCTCTCTTCTTGTTTTCCTATGACAAATATTCCACAGTAGGCAGATTCCTGACCTGCAATACAGAATGTTGCTAAAAGAAACATTGCTGTCAGATGCCCACATCAAATCCAATCAGCCATATCCAGCTTCATGTTGACAGTTGCATTTTTTTCCTAATGCATATTTTAGCCTTGCTTGACCATCAACCATATGGCAGGTTTATCCTCTGGGTAAGTTTATTATTAACAGCTTGCAGCTGGAGATACAATAACTACATGTAACTGTGACATTGCACTAATTGATCAAGACATCTCCAAAACAAGATGCGGAAAGTGACTGCAGCAAAGAGCTCCGGATTCATGTTTTGGGAGCATTAAGATAAACAAATACCCTTGTCGTGGAGAAACTACCTTAAAAAACAAAAATGACCAAAAATATTCTTCCGTAGGAGCAAGAATTCTTCAGAAAGCAGAATTAATTTCAAACAGACTTCTTTTGATGGGAAAAATACATTATTTATGCCAAAGGTAATCCTGCACACCAGAAGCTCAGACAATTAAATCACTGAATCCACTGGGTGCTTTCAGCCCATACTTTCCCTTCTAATCCTGCTGTCATAGCAGAGGGTGTCTGAGGTTTAAGAACAGCATGTGTAACATTAATCCATCACTTTGCATTAAGGTCAGAGTGCTAGGTTTTTGATGGGAGGGAGGGAAAACAACCTTATTAGGGTTTAGGTAGAAGGAGACTGACTACTGTTCAGGGCTAACTAGTAAATAAGCTGCAGAATGTGAATTGCTTGCCTTGTATCTGTCTCCTTGTAAATTTATTTCTCAGATGTTTTTGCTGGGCTTGATTAAATGATCTTGAAATGAACAGAGCCAAGAGTTCAGTGGTTTAGTGCTGCGTCCCTGTAAGCTGAAGCTGTCAAATTTTTAAAGGTGCTGTCAAGCATAAAGCACTCATCAGGCAACCTGCAGGCTCCAAGGTTTGAAAGAAAAAGCTCTCCAAATACCTAATCTAATGAAGAGGTTTGTTAAAGCTGCAGAAATGAAAAGTGCGTGTGAGGAAGAAAATATGATGACTCCATGCAAAGTATCAGATAAGTATCACTGGGTTTGGACTGGAGCCAGAATTAGAAGTGCTCTGTTGGCATGTAAAGACTGCAAAGTATACCCAGCAAATTTTGTGTCAGTTGAGCAGACTGGATAAAACAGGAGCAAAAGAGTCTCTGGTGCTCTCCGGGTTTAACGCTCAGAGTGAGGTGATCTATAAGCGCAGCATGGTGAGTCTTCTGTGAAGTTCACAGTTCATAGAATCATAGAATGTTGGAAGAAACCCATAAGGAATCATTGAGTCCAACTCCTGGCTCTGCACAGGACCACCCAAAAATCAGATCTTATGAGATAAGGAGAGGCCTGCAGAGTCTGGGTGGGGTAATCCTTCCCTAAATGAAATTTCCATAAGGGAAATCTCAGTTTGGAAGGACCACCACCGATTTTAACAGCAAGAGAAAGCATAGGAATGCCTGCATTTGAGAAGTTTCTAATATAACTTATGATTCTCTAAAATATAAATCTAAAGCTTGTACAGGCATCTTCCAAAGGAAGATGATGTATGGACATACCCAGATTGCATTCTGTGTAATAGATATTGTGCTACTTAGAACAAACCAAATAGGTCAGTCTTATTATAATAGCAGCTATTATTTTTCCCTAACAGAAAGAAACAGGCTGATCTAAGGCACACTAAGAGCTGTCGATCTGTGCTGATTCTGATCTACACATACTTTGTACTATCTGCCTCACCTGGGTCTTGCGTGCATTCATGCATCAGTAAAGATCTGAATCCAGTGACAGACATCTGGGATTTTGTATGGAGTCATTTTGTTAACATCCTTGCACATGGTTTTTCTCTCTTCATACACTTTCACTGTGTCAACACTAGCTCAGCTGCTGAAAAAACTTTCATAGTTTAAAATTATAGAAAGTATTGGATAGTGGAAGATTGATAATATCAACCAGCAGTTTTGGTGCGGAATAAGGCAAGGAAAGCTCTAATCTACTCCTCTCCATAGGAGAAATAATAAAGTACAGTAAAAAGCATTTTATTATTATTTGATTTTATTGCATTATTTTCACATTAAAAATGTATATTACTCAGGTTGTGTCATCAGCTACTAAAATACAGATTGAATTTGGTCTGTCTGATGGAAGGTTTGTAATGCAAAACTTAATTATAGGAGAGATTTTTGTGGGCCAAAGGTTTAAATGCACTACACTAAGAGGAGCTTCTGAAATGTATGTGTAACACTGAGGCCTGACTTATCTCTCCTACAATTTGAGGGATGAAATTACTTCAACCAAAAGAGTGGTGGGGTATATATAGCGCTGCTGGGGCTCTGTCAAGATATGGCGAAGTGCAGGAATAATTCTGCAAAAAAAGAAGTCTCATCAACATACACAGGTGTGTAACAGGAGAAGAGATTCTGAGATGAGGTTTTTAAAATGAAAATAGAAAATGGAGGCAAGATAGAAAGGAGATACTGTCTCAGAAGGGAAGGATCCCAATGCACTATTGGTTTTGATCAATGAGTGAAATATCAATACTGTTGGCTAGGGCAGGCGGAGTTACTGACATATGTAGACTAAATGCCTGTATGTCTTTTCCTGCATCTAACAGTCGGAATCAATGGCAGCTGAATATCTTCTGGTCAGTGATTCAGGGATGATTCTGAGGGGAATGAAACCAGAAAAAAAGAAGCTTGAAACACATTTAACTACCACTAAGACATTGTAGGAAGCTCTGCACAGGCTGTCGTGGGTATCACTAGTGGATGGGTTTAAATTCTGCACCCACTTCTCTCTGACCATGCTGTGCTTGCAGCAGCAGAAAGGCAGAAATGCTGTATGTTGTGGAAAGGCACCACAGAGCTTGGATGAATGCAGTCCTCATTCTTGCAGCTGAGCAGAAATGTGAATGTATTAGAGAGCAAACATATGAATGCATGCAAATTCTTGACTTATCATGGTCAAGGAAAGACCATATTAACAGCCTTTGCAAACCCTGTTGTCACAGAGGTCTGATGGGAATTTCACCTTTTTCAAGAGTTGGTCCCAGGACAGCCTGTGTGTGTGAGTACACATGGGGTGGCAGCTCCCCCTATAAGATTACCTTCAGTCAGTTGTCACTGTTTCCAGCAAGTTCAGCAGATCACATCCTACTCAGTCTGTGTTTTGCAGCTGCTTTGGTTTATATTACATAGGTAGCCAGCCCAGTGTCAGGTTTTCAGGGAGTGGAGTGGAATGACTGTTATCCACAGTTGCTTCCCAAGAAAGTTGCTTGTTCACTGTGAATTTATTTAGTACCCTTGCTGCCTGCAATTGTATATACTAATGGAGATATTTTGTGAAATATTTTTTCCTGAAACAATAAGGAATAAATTTACCCAGACCAAACTACACAGCTAAACAGATGGGGGTGTGAGAAAACCTCATGTGATCAGAGACATACTAGAAGATTTCTGCAAATCCTTGGATTTACACTTGCAGAGTGGTGATGATGAACACCTGCATCTTGAAGACATTCAGAACTTACTGAGGAAGATCCAGAGCTTGCCCACAGGCACCTGCTGCATGAACCATGCCCAGTGCCTGACTCTGCTGCCTCAGTAACCTCATTGCCAAAGCATAACTAGATAGACATACCAATTTCTGCCATATTTTTTATTTTACTTGCATTGGTCACTGATACAGGCAGTGCTTTCATGCTGATATCTTTTCTCTCTTGATATAAAGGAACAGAGCATTCATCTGAAGTCTTCTTTCTTTCTGTTTTGGGATAATGAGAAGTGATTTACTGCATCAATCATCTGCAACCCTCTGACACAAACACGCTCACATCTCTATTGCTGCCAAGGTCAGTGGTGTATTTGTCACAACTCTGCTTTGAAAGCCTTTGTTGGGATCCAGATGTTTCAGGGAAGACATTGTTTCTGCAAAGTATCCATGGGCTTGTGAGCAGAGGTTGATAGGAAAATAAAGTAGCATAATGCTATGGCATGGTTCCCAGTATTTGGCTGGAGGTAAAGTGTGCTGCCAGATGAAACCCTGGAGACAACCAGCCTCCTAGGATATATTCTACTTTTTCTTCCATTTCCCATTTTCTCTGTGAAGACTGTGGCTCCTGTGGCCAGGTTTTTGTCAGCAGAACTGCAGTAGCATGTTTTGGAGCGTAAATTTCTGTAACATCTGTAAAGCTGTGAAATGTCCTTCTAGGAAGCTGTACTGACATGGAAATCATTGTATACTCCTTTAGAGAAAAATACTCTGGCATTTAGAGGAGGATGAGTAGAATCTGTAAACTGATATGGAATGGTCTGTAGTGTGACATTGTTAAATTCTATTAGATAGCTTTGAAAATGCAATAGGTTTCTCTAAATTTTCCATAAAGATTGAAAGGTTTAGCACAAGTGAGTATCTTGAAGGACTACTAAGAGAGCTCTGATTTTCAGATTATACCCAACAAATCAAGTTCTAGCAGCCTGTGTGGTTTTCACTGCTGAGGACCACTTGCCCCTTATGCAAGGTACTGCTGTACTTGCGGTGCAAGTACAGCAAATTGAGACTTTGCCAATATGGTTAGGCAGCAGTGAGCTATCAAACAATGGCTTCCTTAGTAATCTGGGTATTTGTTGATAGCCTTCTTTGAGGATTTCTGCAGAGAGAGAGCTGATAGTTGTCCGAACTGCACAAAAACACCAGGGATCTGCACAACTGCAGGCAGTGTGTTATCTGACAAACATAACTTCTTAGGTCCTGGTTTCCTCTTCCCAAGCACACAGTGAGGTCTAAAAAGTACATAAAATATAAGCCACACACACATAAAAAAAAGAACACAAATTTATTTTCTTCCTTCATACATGGAATTACTATTTTCCACATTTTACTCAAGAAAAAGTCTCACTAACTAGGTGTGAAAGAATTTTGTTTTAAAATAAACTCTCAAAATACAGCTAAAGAATCTTAATAAAAAGATTTGTCAGCTTCTTTCCACTAAGAGCAGATTTTGCTGGCTTCTAAACACCAGAGCTGAGTTTTAGGGTTTTAGGAAATTGTGCATAAACAGTCTGGCACGATGCTGTGCATCACAAAGAAGAGAGGACTTCTCTGGTTCACTGCACAAATCGCAGAAAGCAATCGCAGCCCCTCTATTGCTAGGACATTATGAACAGCCAAAAGATTTGCAGATGCACTTCCATTTACACGTCCATATGCCTGCATGCAGCAGGTAGACAGTGAAGGAATTAATCCTGTCTAGATGAGCAGTTTGTGTTTGGCTACACTTGAAATGCCATTTAGGATGTTGGGCTGGTGCCAGGAGTTATGTATAAGTGCTTTCAAGCCTATCGCAGAGAAAATAGCAACCAAAATAACCTGTGCTCATTATTGAGAAGTGGCCATGAGGCAACATCCCGTCTGCTTGTGGTTAAACCTGCCACTGCTGTTATTACTACTATTATTTTTCAGAAAGGATAAGCATGTCTAAAACCTGGGTGTCACAAAGTCAAGACACATGAGGGCCAACTATGCAGCAACCCATCGATCCTTGGAGCCAAAAAAAACAAGTAAACCACCTCCATATTTTTGGTTTTTTTCTCCTTTTTTTTTTTCTTCTTTTTTTAAAGTAAATTTATCAATTTATCAAGCAAAGGAAATATCCTTCTAATTATTTGATTTACATTGAGGCATTCAACTTTCCGTTATGTGACGGGGCCATGGGTTTTCCTTAAAACAAAAGTTTTAAAAAATTGAGGAGTTGAAAGAAAAATGACTTTGTGTACAGCCCATTAACTTCTGTGTGCTGAGCACACACCCGCTCCTGCAGTGCAAACAGAAGAACTTTTATGCCGCATCGAAGCGGACCAGCCAAGGACTTGCATGAACAGTGAGTCTTTCTACCACTTGTGTGACTTAATGTAGAATTGCCTTTAAAAACAAATACTTTTCCCCCCTCCCTTTTCCTCCCTAGGATTTGAACCATCCTGCCCCTTCCACATTTCAGCACCGTGCTGTTCTGCATCCCACCTCCCACCAGCAGCACACCCCCGCCATACAACTACTAATGAAAATCCCAGACTCCTTCCTTAGTGGTTATCAGATTCATATTTCTTGGGATTAGACTATTATTCTAAACTTAAAATTCAGCGTCAAGCTTTGCTTCTGGGTTATTTGCTGGCAGTTTTATAGCTTGACCAAACTTCTTGTTGGATAGTGTTTTGGTTGGCTGCCATATTTATCCTGGCTGTTAATCAGGATTTTTGCTGTTTTGGAGTAGGCGCAAGGTAGAGGGAGTGGTTATGGTTTCACTCTGTTGACAGAAGTGGCCATGCTCACTGTCAGGAGCAAGTGTCTGTACTTTGTAACTACGAATTCCTTAATGACGTGTTACATTTCAAAGCCGGGTTGGACTTTGGGGGAAATCTAAACTGATAAACAATAACAGCTGCCCCCCACCCAAGCCCTGAGCCTTCCACAGGCTATTTTTAATGATAATGTTATTTATGCCAAAGTAATGGGTTTTTCTCTGCTTTTGATAATAATTATGCAGAAAAAAATACTTTCATTTATTTCCCAAGTGTGTGTGGGGTTGCTGGATGGATTTCTGACTGGTTGTAGGTTGTAGCAAATTGCACTGGTTTGAAGAGAAGCCCTCCTACTGAACATAAACGTATTTTTTTTAGCAGAGAATGGGGAAAGCCTTTCCTAAATTTCCTATTCTGCAGTAGCCTTTCCCATGGCTTCAGTGAAGTAACACCACACAGCTTTTCTTCTCCAGGTATTAACTGCATGAAGATGTATTGCCTCTTTCTGCCAGCCCCCAGGAAGGCCACCCTGATTCCATCCTGCAGTGACAGACATGCTCTGATATCTCCTGAGGTTTCTCAGCAAGGATCTCCTCCACCTAACTGCACCAGGGACTGTCACTGCCATAAGAAAAGGCAGAGATGCCAAAGAGGCCAAATACGCAGCAACCTGTCACCAGGGTGTCCACAGTGCTTGCCCTGGTGCACAGAGCTGGAGGCATCAGGGGACAGTATGCACGGAGTTTTTGTCTGTCTCACTGCCCTCTCATAGGGCTGTTGTGTCCATCTCCCACTGCCCGCTCAGGGCTCCATGGCAGAACAGGCACGAGAGGACTTTGCCCTCCTGAGGGTCAAAAAGGAGCTGGGAGAAGGCAAGGAAGTACTGGAGGCCCTGAGGTGGGAAAAAAACCCTGAGCCATGCCTGTTCCTACAGTCAGGAAGGAGGACACCAACTATGGCATGAGACCATGGTGAGGAGGAATACTTTGGGAGGAGGATCTCCAGGGAAGTCCAGAAGATTTTGCCACGCTGCGGACCAGGACTGTTATTTCACTCCTGCCCTCATTTTCAGTTTGCTCTTGTGTCAGATGGTGAAACGCAGACTCCTGCCTGGCCTTCTCATTTGTAAGAGGCCAATAACTGGCACACACCCTGCTACCCCTCCCCAGTCTGCATCCCAGCAATATCCCCTTTTTACAGATTAATTTAGTGCCTGTGAATCAACCCTACGCCTGACCTGAGCTGACCACCCACTCTGAAGGTGTTTATATTTTCATCTCTAGGCATCTCAGTAATGGCTCTCTGGCAGGCTGTGCCTTGCTTCAGGGGGGCTGTTCCCCACAAAGGACCGAGCAAATGACTGGCCACCATTTCAGTGGTGTCCATCTTCATTTCAGTGAATTAATCGCAAGTGCCTGAGCCTCCATCTGTTCAAGCAAAATAATGACAGAAGTCCAAGGTACAAACTCCCTTCCTTCTCCTTCTTTCCAGAATTATTCATATATATGGTTCAATGTTGCAGGACAGGAAACCTTTCTCCTGCTTAGTATTTATTTTTTGGTTTCATATGAATTCATGAACAGACTGGGAAGACTTATTAACCCAGGTTGATATGTATTTTTCATTTGTGTTTTTATAGCAATTACCGAGACAATCAAATATTGATTGAAGAAAAAAAATGAAAGGTATAATTTCATAGATATGTGCAGAAAAATATTTATATGAAGTCTGTGAAACACTGCTTATATCACACTGAAAATATTATCTTTTGGACAGCTTGCAAATTCCAGGGCTTCATCCCTTTACTGAAACAAACAACCCTGGGTTACAGTAGTGTATTCCAAGGGATATTTTTCTTCTGTGTTTGCTTCTCTGTGGCAGAATTAAACATCTTGTTTATGCTCTGTTACACATGAAGCCAATGGTTCTATCAGGAACCAGCTCCTCAGTATGGAAGTGCTTTCTCTTAGCCAGCATTTAGAAAAGGCCGGATATCTAGCAGCGCAACGTTATTCTCCTGAACTCATCCTGCTGACTTTATGGGGAGTTTTGCCTTTGATTCTTTGAGGCTGAATAGGGTCTTTCATTCTGGAGTATCAAGGACTGATGTGAGATCAGGCAGTGAGATAACAAGACAAACCCCATTGTCATCTTCCCCCCACCCCCAATAGCTGTGTACCTCCAAGAGGAATTACCAGGCTGCTGATAACACATACTTTCCGACTCCCAATAAAACCCCAACTCTCTACTTTATTTTAATTATTCTTGATCCCTTAAATGTAAAATCCCTTTTCCAAATGTTCACTTAAGTGGCTACTATTAAGTCTTTATCAGTTCCGAGCATTTCAGCCTCTTTCTACGCAGAAATTTCTCGATCTGACAGAATAAGAAATGCATTTACATGGCCTAGGCTCTTAAATTGTCCCTTTCAATTAATGCCCCATCATGGAGCAATCTGGAAACCATTACTCAGTAACTCTTCATTATAATTGCTTGCAGCTGAATATCCAGGCCTTGGTAATATAAGAATAAAAGAAAACTCAGTTAGTAACAAGTGCAATTGATTCCATTCAGAATTCCCCTGGTGCTTTGCCATGTTTGGCCTGCATGAGAGGAAGCAAGAGGATTTTTTTTCTCTCTCTCTTTTTTTTTCCTTCAAGGCCAGGAAATGAATTGGCAGACATAAGATGGTCTGTGTGCTGCTTGCCTTCATTTTTCAGCTGGTCCTTGTTAAAAATGAGACGGTGGGGCTCCTACATTTTTTTTTTTTTTAAGTAGAGGGCTTTTCTAGTAACAGATAAAACTACAATACCTCAATTTGCTGCATGCTAACAGCAACCAGAAACCCTCACCTCCTGTGCTTTTCGTAATCAGACCTGAAACTTTCTTCAGTTAATTCCAGGATTCCTGTCTGGAGGACTATTTTCCTCCTTGATCCCAGCTTTATGAACACTCAAGCAGCTCTGACAGTCAGCCTCTCCCTTTGTCCCAAGCCACCCGCCAGCATCCACACAGAAACACAAGTGTCAGTGTGCCTGCAGACACACTGGCCTTGTCCACCCCATAGAAGTGAATCCAGAGACTATAAATCAGGAGCCACGGACATTTCACTCTAGGCAGCATTGATGTTGGAGAAATCAAGTAGTTCTCTTCAGACTCCATCCTGCCTTTCAGAGATGAAGCTCTGAGGTTCCACTTTGAGCTGGTTCCGTCCGAGCAGCTAGCCAGCGTGCTCCTGGCTCCTGCAAGAATGCAGGCATTGGCTCCCCTAGCCTCAGCCTAGCCACAGCAAATGCCAGGTACCATGAAGATAGGGTATCTTTCTATGTGAAACAGTGGAGAAGATTAGTAACAATTTTCCAGCCTCCAAGCACTACTGAAAGGGCTTAACAGCTATGTAGAGTGGTGCTTTATAAAGTTCAGCCCTGGTGCTATTAGCAAGCAACAATGATGACAGTTTTCACAGAATCATAGAATCATTGAGATTGGACAATTCCAATAAGACCACCTAGTCCAACTGTTGGCTCATGCCCACCCTGCCCACTAACCATGTCCCTCAGTGCCACATCTACTCTTGAACACTTTCAGAGTCAGTGACCCCACTACCCCCCTGATCAGCCTGTTCCAACGCATCACCACTGTCAGAGAAGAAATTTTTCCTAATATCCAACCAGAATCTCCCCTGGTGCAACTTGAGGCCATTACATCTTGT
Source organism: Centrocercus urophasianus (assembly GCF_019232065.1). Lineage (NCBI taxonomy): Eukaryota > Metazoa > Chordata > Aves > Galliformes > Phasianidae > Centrocercus > Centrocercus urophasianus. The sequence continues at coordinate 16,614,322 of NW_024884711.1, forward strand.
CCTATGAATAGTTACCTGGGAGAAGAGGTCAATCCCTGCTTTGCTACAGTCTCCTTTCAGGCCAATATAGAGAGCAATAAGGTCTCCCCTGAGCCTCCTCTTCTCCACACTAAACAGTCCCAGTACCTTCAGTTGCTCCTCTTAAGACTTGTGTTCTAGACCCTTCATCAGCTTTGCTTTCCTCTTTGGATACGCCCCGGGACCTCAATGTAGTGAGGGGCCTAAAAGTGAACACAGCATGCAAGGTGTGGTCAAGTCAGAGATCCCACCTCCTGCTGCAGGTAGATTTCCAGATTCATCCCCATGCCATTTGGTGTTTGCAGCTACCACAGTGGTCTCATGTTGCTGCAAAGCAGCTAACACCTGACATTAGCAAGCTGTTAGGCAGCATCAGATCTGTATCCAGGAGGTATGGATTTCCCAAGAAGATTCCTTGGACAGACTCCCCATTGGATGATGGTAGCATGCCTGGAATAGATGCTACCATGCCCAACAACCAGCTTGGTTGATGGGTGTGAGGTATAGAGAGGAACCATCACCCGTACACCCTCTCAGGGAGACTAAAAAGCTCACAGAACTGCATGGCTAATGCTGCAATACCTCCCAGCAGCAAGCTGTGAACAGTTGGCTGTCATCATTGCCTTGGTAGCAGTCAGAATTGCTCTTGAGATGGGAGCAACATCTACAGGTCAGACAATCCCCATCCAACTCCTCAAATAGCCTCAGAAGATGTGTAGCTACTGATTCTCACCTCTGGTAACACAGATGGAAGATATAACTTCAACGGTTTTTCATTAATTAAAAGTAACATCTAAACAATTATTTCAACATTTCTCTTTAAATTGCTTTTATTAAATGTGGAGAACCAAAGGGATTTTTTTTTTTTTCACGGCAGGGTATCTGCCATTTTCTTCTAGAAAGGTGCTTTTGCTATGGAGTTGGCAAAATTTCTCTGTAAAAATAAAGATTTTCTTTCTTTTCTTTTTTGAAAGGATGCATGGAAAGTAATGATTTTTACTGAGAGGTAAAAGTATTACTTTTTTCCGTAATGGACTTCTCTGTTGCTGCATGCCTAATTGTAGATCAGCATTATGACTGCACACAGGGTTTCTGGACACTTCTTCAAATGTGCTGACAGTTAGATAGGTGAGCTAATATGAGAATGGACTTCCCCGGAAATCCTTTGGACTCTGAGAGGCACAAAGCTCACCTCAAAAGCTTCCTTTCTGCTCAGCAGGAGCTAAGCTAATTGCTCTGTACAGCAATTAGAATATATTGCACTTCTCAGGACTTCCCTGAGATGGAGTATGTATGTCTATATCTGGAAAAAAACCTGGCACCTGGGAGGTTCTATACCATGGCACTATACAGAATGTGCTCCATCTCTTTCCACATCTTCCAGGGATGTGGCTGTGATCAGTCTTACTGTATTTTCAACATCCATTGCAACAACAGCATGTGAAATATTCCAAGCCCAAGTATCTCTTTTTCCATTTTTTCAAGATGAGGCTATAAGGTAAACAGTCTGACATGTAAGAATTACGGGGTAACTTAACACAGAGGAACTGATTTGTTCGTGGGGGAATGTTTTCCAAGCTAAAACTCTGATGCTCAAAGAAGCACAAACCTTAGAGGTGCAGGTAGGTAAGCATGACATGAATTCCCTGCTCATACACACAAGCTCAGAAATGTCTCATTTCCTTTGACAATTTCACTGGGAAACACTAAGGGCTATGCATCAGAGCAAAATTTGTAAAGATTTAATTTACAAAGTTTGTAAATCAAATCCATGTCACCCTCTGCACTATAAAAGAGATAGCCTGATATTCGTTTTCATTTCCATAAAAGCCATGCAAGATAAGATTGCTTTAGAAATAGTGTCCATAAACAAAAGCAATGTTAGGATTAAGCAAAAATATCAAATCCCTTCCAAGATATCAGTGATATTTTGTACTTTCATGTATCAATCTGAGTCATGCTGGAATGAAATGTTCTCCCTGAGAGCTAGGAAGTTTGTTGTCTGTTTCAAGTGTAGATTGCACAGGGTTTTCCCATACATATAGCTGTTTGACCAAACCTCCATCTTGTGATTACTCTGCTACCAGGGATGAATGAGGTATTGTCTACCACCACCATTAATTCTACAAAAAGACCTGAGTCTCCTGAGAGTGAAAAACACTGCGGTATTTCCCACGCAAAATGCCTTGCTACAGGCCATTGCTGTGGAGGGTTCCTCTGGCTGCTCATGCAATTGCTGGTGCTGTCTCCGGTCATGAAATGCCATGTTATCCATCCTCTTCTAGCTTCTCCATTATTTCATCCCACGCAACTGTTGCATGTGCAGCTTTCCCATACTACCCACTGTCTTCATAAAGAGACTTGGTTGGACAATCTCAGCCTGTATTCTTGGTTGTCCTTTTTTTTTGGTATTGCACTTAACTCTTTAGGTTAGCCTTAGAGGGTTTAAAAAAAAAAGAAATGAAATACGTACTGCTGGAGGCAAGTTACACTCTTAAGTATCGTAGTCCACAATAAAAGAAGACATTTGAGGCTTTCCTTTTATTTTTAATACCACTGTATCCACATTGTGTTCTCACTGCCTCCTAGGTCTTTAGTGTTTTGACTAAGGATAGATGTCTTGAAGGAAATCCGAAGCCCCATTGAATCACATCAGCTGAACATTGGCTAGAATATCAAAAATCCTACAAATTTTTCATAGGTCCTTTGTAAGATTGGTAGAATTATCAAAATGGCATTACTTCAAACTATTGGCAGGGTCACACCATTACTTCGAATACTTTGAAGGAGATCAGTCCTGCTGGGCATTATAAGGAATGCTATTTTTCAGTTATTCTCCTCCACACTTTACAGTCTGAATATCAATGAAAGCAAATTCCCCAAAGCCTCCAAACAGAAGAGTTAAAGTCTGTGGAAGGATAAAAACTCTTGTCTATTATTTTTTTAAGCAACTCTTTTTCAATTAGATTGAAAAAAGAGCCCAGCATATTTTAGATTCTTACTAAATATGAAACACCATTAAAGTTCAATTCATCCATTAGTTTGACTAACTATTCGAAAGTTCAATTTTGTATGCTACTCTGAAGTCATCTGACTCGGATCTTTTGAGACTGCAAAACTGGATTAGACGCCACCAAGAGGTCAGAACACTTGTACATGTACAGATATGTGCATATGACTATTAGGTGAGAAACAACAAAAATACGTTTCCTCATGTTTTCTGTGCAGCACTACTGACCCTGATCAGAGGTAATCAGTACATAAATGCCCTTTATTAGTCTGGCTGCCTTGAGTGAGACCACACCTGTCCCAGTGACAAGCCCTAATACGAGTAGCATCACTGTGGAATTTGCTCACATCATAGAGACTTGAACTTTCTGATGACAGCTTGTCCTACTCCTCTCTTGCACTGAGAGTTTTGGACACTGCTAGTTGGTTACACAAGAATGATGAATGATTTGAAGTTACACAGAATCACTGAATCACAAAATTGTAGGGGTTGGAAGGGACCTCCAGAGATCATCAAGTCCAACCCCCCTGCCAAAGCAGGTTCCCTACACCAGGTCGCACAAGTAAACTTTCCAAGTTGCTTGGAAAACTTCAGTACATGCTCTGAGCAATGCTTAGATATATCTTTTTTTTCCATCCCTCTGTTCAAGATATGAGAGTTCATGGCTTAAAACATGTCTCTGCTTGTTTTGTGTAAGTTATCTTAAAAAATTACATAACTTTAATGAATGTGATTATGAGAGATACTGTAGCTCAGCATGTACTCTTCTAGGTTCTGAACAAGCTGAATAGCGCATTCCTGTAATCAGCATTGAGAGATTTACCCACAGTTACCTGCACATTTATTGCCTGTAAATGGACTACGTCCTACTTTCTGCACAGTTCTACAAATGTTACTGAAATTCCTTTGTGAAGCTAAGTCTCCCTTCTGAATTCTATTTAGTTTTACTAAAAAAATATGAAACAAAATATTTTCTTGAGTGCAAAAGAGTTTTTCTGATTAGTTTCATGCCAGATCTAAAAGGAACAAATCCTCTCTCTCTGGTTCAGACACCAAATTTATAAAAATCAATGATTTGCACAGCTCTTGTGAAGAACATGCTCTTTGCAGCAACTCATGATGATTTTCATGACAGTACTGTGCGTTAATATGCTTTATGGGTACAGCCCCACAGTGCAATGTAGGACACTTTTACAATGATCCCCAACTACACCCCATGCGTCTGTAGCAAACAATGAATCTGATGCTGCACTTGTAAAAGATTTATGATTCAGAGAGCAGAAGATAAACGATTCCAGTCCCTGGATGCTTTAAAAGCAAGTTCTTCTAGTTCATATGGTTAAAATTGATCTTTCCATTGTCTCTTGCATGAAATGACCAAAACTAATGATGTTAGGTAATCAATATGAAAAGCCGTGCATAAAGAATTAAACCAAGAAATAATGGATTGCTGTGTCAAAGGCCTCCAGACGATAAGAAATTGGTGCTGACTGGACAAGTCAAAGAGATATCCAGACTCCTGGGTATTTCATTTCAGCATATGCTCACATCTAGAACAAAGGAGCCTCTTTTTATTTCAAAACAAAAACATGAGGTAAAGCAGTATTATCAGACACATAGCCATTCCTATAATCTGCAGCCTTCAAGAGCTACCAGTGTTCAGATAATGCAGAATCGCAGAGTTACAAGGGTTGGAAGGGATATCTAGAGATCATTGAATCCAATCTCCCTGCTAAAGCAGGTTTCCTACAGTAGGTCATGCAGGTGGGCGTCCAGATATGTCCTGAATGTCTCCAAAAAAGGAGGCACCTCAACCTCTCTGAGCAACCTGTTCCAGAGCTTTGTCATCCTCACTGTAAAGAAGTTTGCATATTTGTGTGGAACTTCCTGTGTTCCAGTTTTTGACCTCTGCTCCTTGTCCTAGCACTACACTCTGTTCTCCTGCCATCTACTCTGCTTGTGATGACATTGTAGAAGGCTACCAGATTGGTCAAGATTTCCCCTTAGTGAATCCATGTTGACTACTCCTGATAGCCTTCTTATCTTCCAAGAGCTTGAAGATGGTATCCAGAACAAGTTGTCAGAGATGAAGCCTGCAGTTTCCCTAATCATCCTTTTTGCCCTTTTTGAAGACTGGAGTGGCGTTGACTATCCTCCAGTCCTCAGGTACCTCTCCTGTTCTCCAAGACCATTCAAAGACGATAGAGAGCAGTTCAGCAGCAGTCACCTGTGCCAGCTCCCTCAGGACACATGACTGCATCCTGTAGCAGCCCACTGGTTTGTGCACATTGATTTTGTCTAGATGGTCTCTACATATCTTGCTGGACCAAAGGGAAGTCTTCCATTCCCCAAACTCTTTCTCTTACCTCCAGGGTTTGGGATTCCCAAATAGCAGACCTTGTAGTCAAGACAGAAGCAAAGAAGGCATTCAGTATCTCCAACTTCTCAGCATACCCTGTTTTCAGGTCACCCTCCTCATTTAGTAGGAGATCCACATTTTCCTAGTTTTCCTTTTACTGATGACATACTTAAAAAAACCTTTCTTGTTATTCTTAACTTGCCTTGCCAGACTAAATTCCAAGTGGACCTTAGCCTTCCTCATTGCATTCTTACAGAGGACTTGAAGGCCGAGGAAGAGAATAAAAACAGAGCTAGATTAAAAACTTTCTGCAGTCCTGGAGTCTTCTCAGTGCCCTAATCTCCCCAGGATTCATTCTTTTGCTTTGTAGAGTCTCACTGGATCACGCACATGAATATAATGTGCTATCAAATAACTCTGAGTAGAAAGATCCATCTAATCTACTTTCCAGTGGCTTTGTGGTGTATATTTGGAATCTTTGCCATCTAATGAACAGTGAGGCTTATCTCATGATTGGGGAACTAATAGCAGCTCTTTTGTTCCAGCTCTCTCTCTCTGTGTTTACTGATATCTAGTACCACTGAATTTGTGTGGCTGAGTTCACTTGGCAGCCATTCTGACAGCATGGGCACTACTGGAATCTGTCTTCTGGCTGAGCATCTAATAGAATTTGTGGAATTTCATGTATTTAAGGCTCCTACTGCTCTGTCAAATTTGGTTAAAATCATTGACTAAGTCTGTGGCGGGAGAAGGATGGGAAGAAACTAAAACACAGGAGACTGGCACAGGAGAATGGCACAAATGCCATTTTATTAGGAAATGGAGGACAGTTGCTAAGAAGCAGTTCTTTCTTAGAGGATTTAAAAGTAACTGTAGCAATGGTCCTCGGGCAGGGCTTGAAAAGCTCAATGTTTGGAGTCTGCCTTACGCACTGCACAGTTAACTTGTATAGGAGTCACATTAGGATAGCTCATAGTCCTGTAGCCCAAGCTCTGTCTGTTCTCCTTTCCATTTAAAATGATGTTGACTACAGAGAAATGGCTTACTCCTGCTCTGAAATGTGCAGAATGTTATATTCTTCCTCACATGTTCATTTCTGCTACAAAACTGCTGCTTTTTGCTCTCCTTTTTTCACACATCATTTTACTTTTAGGACTTTCATTTTTCTCTTGCTTCTTTTCTCCTTTCTGATTTCTCACATTCCTTTCAACACTTTTGAGATAGATGGGGATTTTCTGTTGCATCTCTTCAAAGCCATCTAATGAGTGTCTGTCTTGAAGCAGAGAGGATTGAAAGATTCCCCACTTCTCATTCTGTCTGGCTGGAAAAGGAAGGAAAGCTGCGATTTAGATTCATTTCTGAGATTTTCTTTGCTTCTTTTGCTATTAGAGTGTAGAAAAAGTTTTAGTTTCCACTTGAATCTTCCAGACAGGATTTGTACTGATGCCTCCCATGGGCCTCATCACTCCCTAACATCCAGACATAACAGGTATGCAGTTTGTGAGCAGAAGCTTGGAGATGAGCTGGCACAGTCTCTTTTCCACCAGAAGGAGTATGCATTTCTGTGGATGACAGCTTGGCTTCACTCAGGCTAAAGAATATTCCATTATTTGCCTGAATATCAGATATCCCTGTTCACTGCAGGGGAGTTGGGCCAGATGACCTTTAGAGCTCCCTTCCAACTCAAACGATTCTATGATTCTATGATTATTTCCCTGAATAGTTATCGTGAGGAGATGGGCTGAGCCCAGCGCCTGGCTCATGGGGTCTGGAGCTTTACATGCCTATGAAAGTCCCACATTTTCCCTGAAATTCAGAGATTCACAGCTCGAGTTGAGTGTCCAGGTTACAAGTTCTCACAGCAGGGATCACTTGAGACTGCTTCAAAAGTTACAACAACTTTTAAAACTCTGCACCTAGAGACCTGACAATGGCCAGTTCACCACCCAGTACCTACTACTAATTCTAGCTGATGATATGCACCGAAGATCCAGATATGGCTTGAAATCAAAAGTCAGTAAGAAAGCAAATTGCAAAAGATGTATATATGTGAGATCTGGTTTACCCCTGGAATGTGCATAAAGAAGTCTACCTCTGGTACTCCCAGCTTCCTCAATGGCTTGTGGGGAGAAGGGGGACCTCAGGGATCTCCCCTGGGAAAGGACTTCCTTTCCTTATCTTCCACCTTAATGCTCTTTTCTTCCCTGAATTCCATTACATTGATTTTAGTCCCAGACTCGCTCCATTTAACCCAGTGTTAGAGGTCCAGACCTTAAATATTTATTCGCTTAATGTAGTCAGATGCAGCCAATAGCAATTAAAGGCCTGACCTCTAACACTCTACTGAAGCAACTGGCCAAAGTTAGAGGCTCATCATCATCCAAAAAATCTGAGGTAATCAGACTCCTTTCAGCCCTGGCTTCCCTTCCACCACCCCCTGCCCCAAATACTCTGTAAAATAATACCATAGCACTAAATTAGACCTCATTACCTATTGAGTCACTAGATCCAGACCTCCCTTACATAGTAATGAGTACTGATTTATTGTGATCATTATTTGGGCATTACAGGTCACTAAATAACATGCTCTGCCCACACATGTCTTCTGGGCTAATAAATATCCGTATACGAAATATTTTTGAGTGAACTAGCCTTCAGGTTGGTTCAGTGACTTAAGTCACATTAATTTTCTTAATGCATGTAGCGCTTTGATAGGAAAGCCACTGGGATGGAGACAGAAAAGCAGGCACAGAGCAATACCTAAATACAGCTTCTCTTAAGATAGAGTTCATGGATGAGAACTTGGGAAGTAGTGCAGAGTGAGGTCAGTGAGAAGGATAAAAACAACTCTAGAAAATGTATATTTAAAGTCAACCAGCACCCTTAGGGCTTGATCCGAACTTCGGTGAAATAATGGAAAGATTCCCATTGGGCTAAATAGGATCACATTCAGTTTGCAAGTATAGCACATCACTTATGCACACACCATCTTCCTTGGCAGTGTAGTTATTGTACAAAACTGGGGCAGATTCAAATTTGGAAGAGGTGAAATGATATTATTTGTTATATTTATCCAGAAAATATCAACACAGGAACCATCCATTTCAGTTAAGATGTAAAGCAAGACTGTAGATATTACTGAAAAACATGGTTTTGTATTTTCAAAAGAGACAATAAGATTAAAAGAGAGAGAGATAGAAAAAAAAAAAGATTCATGACTCAAGAACGATAAAGAAGAAAAGGATTATAACCTCACTCTGTTAGCTGTCACACAACATATTTTATTGGCTTACTCCTAGCAAATCTTATAATGCATTTTCATTATTTATAGAAATAATTATAGATTAGTTCGCCATAAAGAAATTGGGCTGGACTGTTTTAAAAATTACAGAAATTAGATGAAATCAAGCTCTTTGAATTATCCATGAGCATTGGGTTAATATAATCAATACTTCAGCCATTACAGGTTGACGTTACATCTCGAGACAATTTTCTAACTTAATAAGATTAGAAATAATAAACTGGTATTATTTCTTTGCGAATTGGGGCCTCTGACCTAGTAATTTAATGGCTTCATTATTACAGCCGTGGAATGTAGAAAGACCAGCACGCTCCCTATTATCACAACTGTGCTTTGTCCAAATTATGTGACTTAAAAAAAAAAAAAAACAAAATAGAAACTCAGTAAAAATTTCAAAGGGCTATCACAGAAATTTTTTACTGGACGTAGTATGATATGCCAGGTCATGCCTGTGATTTTATTTGCTGTTCATTACGCTGCAGTAGTATAATACATATGCCTTCGCATTTTAAAAAACAGTGAAGAAAAAGCTTCCTTTATATATTTTGGGAGATGCAATACTGAGCAAAGCTTTCAGTGCTTTGTGCTCCTGCTGTTTTTTGGTAGTTGCTGCTGAGGCATGTTTAATTTGCAGTAGGAAAGGGAAAATAGTCCTTTGGTCACAAAAATACGGGTCCAAGTCTGGCTTTTCCACAGACCTCCTCACTTCCCAGTGAAGGTTAAGATGAACAATGCACACGGTGCCAAGGCATCCAGGATTTCACTTGTCTATCAATTTCTGGTGTGGAAAGTGGGAACTCGATAGGGAATTTCCTTTCTCCCACTATGTGTCTGTTTTGTCAGTTCATGTATCAGCAGGCAGAATGAAGGTTTCCATTTGCTACATGCAGCTCTGAGCAGCACTGATGCCCTGCTGGGGTGGGAATAACAGCTGTGACGAGTCTCACACAATGAGGCATGGGCCAAATGCATCCAGGGTGTCATTTATCTTCCCGCTTTGGAGCTTAGAAGAAAACACTGATAATTCAGCATCTGATTGGGAATGTGTGGGACACCCATACATGCATATACTGCAAGACACACTTCAGTCCTACCTGCTGGTAGACAGTCCTGCTTTGTTCTACATCTGCAGTGCAGCGACGCGGATCAACAGCATTTATTTTGCTCCTTATCTTCTCTCTACACCACTTATAACCCACAGTGTTTTAGAAATATAGAAGAGCTTATTCAGAAGGATGCTAATTCAGTTATCTCTACCTACAAGAGACCCACATGTGGTCATTTCCAAATCTCTGGGCTAAGATCGTTCATATACACACCTCTGTTATAGCAAATGCTTTCAGTTAGCTTTAAAGGAAACATAATCCAGGGTGATAAAACATCAAGGCAAATAGGAGGCTCAGCCAAACACTTACCCCTCTGAACCTATGCTTAAGAAATGCCTGCTGTCAGATGCACTTGCATTTCTATGCCTCTGCATCCATCTTTAATTGGCAGACCTGCAAGAGCAAGGACTTAGGAACAAGGACAGACTAATGCTGTGCTTTCAGCGCCATTTAAGAGTGAGAGAGACATCTCTAAATCTTCAGAAGCAAATGCAGAGAGAATTATGACAATGCTACCTGTCTTTCAGAATTGTCTGTTAATTAAGATCTTTAATAGTGCATTCTGAAGCCGCCTAATTTGGGCTGAATTTTAACCTTACTAACATTAGTCACAGACTGGCATACACAGGTAGGCAGCGTGGATTGATAGGAGCAGTGATATCAGGTACCTGGTGAGATGCTCCCAGATGGCAATGCTCTTTCTCAACCATGTAATCACATAGTTGGGCTGTTAACAGAGGAAAAAGTATTTTTCTGTCACAAGAAAAGTGCTCTTCAATGATGAAAATGCTTTGTTTTTGTTTTTGTTTTTTTCTTTCTTTTCATTAGCCAGAAAACAGTAGGGTATACAATGACTACTCCAAAAGTAATGCCTCCTGTTTTATAATGTTGGCCCACAGCTTCAGAGGTGGATGTTGGTGGTATGGCATTATAGGCTAAGCTTTCCTGACAGTATTCTGTTTCTTTTAGTTGCTGTGCAACAGAGAGCAGCAGGAGGGCAGTCTGACAGAATGGTGTCTGACATGGAAGTGCATATGAAGCAAAGGTGTCACTGAATTCCTTAATGAGGAAAAATTGCACCCATTGACATTCACCAGTGCCTGCTGAATGTTTATGGTGACCAAGCAGTGGGTGTGAGCACACTGAAGTGATGGTTAGTGCATCTAAGCAGTGGTGACAGTGGCAGTAGGTCACCTCCACGAACGCAGATTTTTATGAGCGCAGCATGCAGGCTCTTAGTTACTGCTGGTGAAAGTGCATTGCTAATGGTGATGACTACATTGAAAATAGTGTTTTGTACCTGAGAATTTGTTCTATCAACTAGGATTGTTGTGCTCTTTGTATCTGTTTAGTTTCCCCATAAATAAATAGGAGGCGTTACCTTTGAAGCAACATACGTTTATACGTATAAATACATTTTTATATATAGATATTTACTTTCAGCATGAAATTAACCGTAAGATAGGAGGTATTTATACAACCTGCAGTACCACTGCTGGCTCTGTGAAAGTACTATTTTCTGTCTCTCACAAACGTAGCATTTTTTACGACAGTATATTTCCAGCCACCCTGGATCCATAACCTGTGCCTGTTTAGAAACACAGCATTGTAATAAAAGCCGCAGACTCTGTGAGCCCACAGCATTGAGCAGTGTTCTACCCACGATGCGTGCTGAAGGCAGCGCCTCCAGTGCCCCCACCTTGGGTAACCACCACCAGTCTCTGGTTAATGTCTCTGAAACAGCCTGTTAAGACTGTTACTACAAATTAGAGTCTGGATCATTCTGCAATGAAAATAGACTTCTTTCATCTTCCAGATGGCTGTCTGATTGGGAACTGGGCAGGATCACATTTCAGTTTGTGACTTAATGATTCAGGACAATATTTATGGTTATTACCTGACAGAGGGCAGTGAGGAAAATTAAAGCACAGCCCCATGCTTCATTTATGACAAAAAACAAATTTGTGACAGTTCCATATATTAGAGGTGGCATCTTTTGCTTGGGGCAAGGTCCGAGCACAGCTCCGCGTCAGGAGCCAGGCAGGATGACTTTGCCACTGCGCTGTGATGTATTTGCCATCGTGATGTATGTGCCATCGTGGCAGCAAGCTGGTGCTCCCCTTGGAGGAGGTCTTCACAGACGATGCAGAGATGAGTGAGAGCTTTCAGAGAGGAAAAATAACATAATTATCCAGTAGATTTGTCGGACAGCGGCACTTGTCTGAAGTATTATTCTTTGGGGCTTATTTTTGACATTATTATTACCGCGGGGTAATCCCTTCTGGAGAAAACATGGAGTAATTATGCGTGCCAGTTTGCAGATAGGATTCTGCACGTGATTCTCCCTGCAAACAACATTCCTCATGATACCAGCTAGAGGGGGTGCAGTGTCTTTTGAAGTGATGGACAACAACATTAGGTTAAATCAAATTGAAGCCCCAACCCTGCTGACTCTTTCCTGAAGGAAAGAAATTTATTAGTGTTCCTCTCCTGGTTAATCCTTTGCTTTGCATATGGAACAGACTGGTACTTCTTTATTTATTTATTTATTTGTTTGTTTAGAGCTGCTAAAAAAATAAATAGTCCTTATGAAAGTGACTGTAACACACAGCTTTGGGCTTCCTATAAATTGGCTTCAGACTGCAGAATTTCTTAATAAAATGAATAGTTCTGAGAGATGAGAAGTAGCTGTTGGGAAAAAAAAAAAAAAAAGTGGGAAAATGGCTGTACTACCCATTGCTTCAGCTTCTTTTATCCCTAAGCTAAAATAAGCTTTTTGAATTTGCAGATAGTGATAGCAGGAATGTCATTTAAATTATAAGAGTAACTTATTTTAATGAAGGACATTCTGTCCACATCTGTTAAGTATTACCCCAAATCATTCTAAATATTAATTATTTCAGAAACTTTCTCCCCATTGGAGCGATGCTTCTTAGTTATCACTGAGCTGGACATCTCTTCCTGTTTCTCCCTCCATCAGGGTCCAGAAGCACCTGGCACACACAGTGAGTGTCCCTAACCACCCCATTTCCCAGCCTTGTCCCCATCTCTGCAGCCCCTCATTGGGCCACAGGGCAAAGCTATGCTTCAGTTCTCATTGAGCTCTGTGATTGGCACTGGGATTTTCAGTGCTACCCTGGGGAGAGAAACCCATAGAGTGTGAGGTATTTGAATCTGCCTGTGTAGCAGTGAAATATTGCAATCCTATTGCACAGACGGTGCAGGAGGGCTGTGTGCTTGCTTTGTTGCTGTGTTTTGAAGGGACATACTTATATAACAACACATTTTTTTGTTCAGTAGGAGCTGCATTTTTATCCCGTTAAAAAATGACATAGTTGGGGCACTGAGATAATGAGGGCGATTTATCTGTTTCCCTGAGATTCTAGCCCCGCCTGGGGCCGTGAGGTGGATGCACCCAGCACTTTTGGCTTTTATCTCATTTCAGCTAGTTCTGGTCTAGATCAGGCCAGCAGGGTGAAACCCTGGCCAAAACCCCCAGCCCCAGTTGAAATCTGCAAGACCCCCATGAAAGGTGCATGTTGGGCCCCTCCTGGCTGCAGTCTTCTCATGCAGGCACAGTGCCTGGTGGCCTGGTGGTGTGGCTGACCTTCATCACCCCTTCACACCTGTTTTTGACCCCTTACACACCCAGTGAAGACCAGGCTGGCCACAGCACAGTCTCACACACCTCATCCTTTCTGGATCCAGCATTCTACAATACATCAATGCTTTAAACACTTTCTTAATTATGTAGCAGTGAGCACTCCTCCGAAAATGGGGCTGCACTATACAATTAAAGGAGAGATGTATAAACTATCTGATGTTGTCAGTATCTGTAGCTCAACGTGAAATTACACTGGGAACAGGAGACTGTTATCTGAAAAATCCATTTTCTTGTCATTTTTATGGCACTCTTAGATAATAAAATCAAGAGAAAGATGACTAGAATAACAATAGTATCTCTTCCTGCGTGAAAAGAGAGGGGGAGGAGGAGGAGGAGTGCAGAGATGGATATATGAAATTTCTTATCCAAGTAAATAATCTACATACATTTGCATTTGCATGTAATCATTGATATAAAATGTTGTCTTTGTTAACATTAGGAGCTAGAGATATACATTACCCACCCATCTCTGGCTTAGCTGCCTTTTGTAAAGTAAGAACTGGTGGCTCTTAAACCCATCAGGCAGCCTTACTTTTCTTCATTTCACTCTATTATTTCAAGTTCTTGAAGATTTACTAAGGAGTGGTTGACTAATTAGAGTCAAACACTGCAATCCAGAGAAGAACAAGCCCAAATTCAGTTTCAACTGAATAAATAAGGAATGGGACACCATATGCTGGAACAGAAGACGGGGATGATGTTAGAAACAAATAGAAACATCAGTGGGTCACATTCTGCCCAATCCTGCTGTGGGTTCAGCATTTACTGAGTCTGACTCTCAATGGACAACTCACAGTATGCAGGTGTGTTGAGTTCTGCATTGCTCTGCCATTGGAGAGGAACCCAAAGGCACCCGATAATACCACACTTCACTGCTTGCAATGTATTAGCATAGCTGTTAATGACATACAGAACCTCTTTATCTTTTATTTTTATAAAAGATAAATAGATATATATTTTGTGGAAATGTACTATGAATTCACCAGGTAAAATTAGCTATTAAAATACACTGTTAAATGTGAAGTTTCATTGATTGTTTTCAAAAAAAAAAAAAAAAAAAAAAAAAAAAAAAAAAAAAAA